>NW_026904872.1:0-4002 GCF_024500275.1 Phycodurus eques | reverse complement strand
GTCCTTGGTCAAGGCGCCCTTCCATCGGATGATGCTGAGTCATCTTCTTGAAGGCGAGACATCTTCCTTTCTAAAAATCGTCCATAATACGAATGCAGGCTAAGCAAATAAATTATAACTTCTAAAATATATTTAACAATGAGCAAGTACTGTTTAATATTGTTATTATTTTTTCAATTAATCTGCCTTGAAAAACAACTTCAACAAATACCTTCTCCCCGTCGGGAATCAAATCTTTTGATGGGGCTCTTCTTTTCGGGAAAACAAAAAAGCCCATCATCCTCGTTTCCAAACAGGGACATGACACGTTTGGCGAACATAACAACCACGACATGACTCAAACTGTTGCTAACGTGCTATCTGTTAGCAGGACCAGCAAACTGCCTCGCTTCCTGGAATTGCCGATGCGTTCAGGTGCATAGAGGTGTACTTGACACAAGGTGAGTGTTGAGCAAAAGACTCCTCATTAGTATAGTGGACAGTATCTCTACCTGTCACGCGGAAGACCAGGGTTTGATTCCCCGATGGGGAGTTGATATAATGTGGTCTTCAGCTTTTGGTGGGGCTCTTCTTTGCGGGAAAACAAAAAAGCCCATCAGCCTCGTTTCCAAACAGGACCTTCCGCGTGTTCGGCGAACATAACAACCAATCGTGTTTAGACACTATAAAAGCATCCCACCGAACCCCTCATCAGTAACACCGCCTTGCGCATTTCCCACATCCTGTCCGGCCCTTTTCTGTCCTCTCTTGTCCTATTGCTTCGTTGTTGTATGTCCTCACCAGGTGCCCCCCTGTCCACAAATAACAACACAATTTGAGTTTTGTAACGTTACTTGTGGTCAAATATCTAGACTGTCTAACGATTTTCTTTGACTGGCAATGAGTCAAGTAAATTCTTGAGTAAATGTAACGGAGTAAATGTAGCACGTTACTACCCACCTCTGTGTAAAACAAAACAGTTTCTGTACAATTCATGAATGAATACCACTTACAGCACAGATGTCAAACTCAAGGCCCGGGGGCCAGATCCGGCCGGCCACATCATTTTATGTGGCCCGCGAAAGCAAATCATGTGTCTCAACTTCCATGATTCTTGTGAAAATCTGTTCCAAATTGTTGTATAATATTCATACATAATAAATAGTCATGAACTGTTGAACAAACAATTATCCTTGACTTCTGATTTCAAAACTAGTTATCCATCAATTTGTTGTCTATGTGTAATAATATGATGAGGAGATTAAACATTGATATGGTTTTCCAATCATAATGGCCTTCAGAGGAAAACCGTATCTCCAATGTGGTCCGCAACACCACTGGCTTACAGAAACAGCACAATATATACGTATTCCATTACTCCAAGATAATAAGCACGGCCAGTTAGTGAAGTGTAATAATAGATCCGCGACGAATATTTTATAAAACATACATTGCATCCCCACACCCTCTCCTACCTGTGAGCTTCACACAACAGAGGTTGACTAACATTTTTTATAGTCCTCACCGGTAATATCCTCACTACTCGGAACACACACGCAGAACATGCAAAACCCACACAGGTGGGACCGGGGATTGAACCCGGGTCCTCAGAACTGTGAGGCTGACGCTCTAACCAGTCGACCACCGTGCCACCTACTCGTGAATGTGACAGATGATATTGAAGTAGACTGCTGATACAAGCTTGTTGACCAAAGAGAACTTTATTGGCAAACAAGCAATATGTAGTATCTAGCTACAAAAGTGGCAAGTAGCCGAGTTCCATTCGACACTGGTGGTTCCGAAATCTGAAGGGACACCTTGGCTTCTCGGGTGATACATGATTAAGTTTTGTTATCCATGAAATTATGTCAGAGTTTAGAATACTGAGGAATGATGGTTTTAATATGACTCCCCCATTTTTCATTACGCCCAAGGCCAGAGATACCTTCTGCCAAACTGTCATATTGAAACCTTCTGCTGAACAGTCGTCACGATACCTTCTCACGTGTATAAAAGGAGTTAGCTCAATAAACGAGGTGTGTCATTCAGTGAACCTGCACTCTGAAGGTTCCATGATCTCTTGAACATTGACATTTTATTACGTCAACAGTTAATAACTTCCCAGTTGATGTCATTCCTCTAATCTGCCATTGAAAATGCATCTTGACTATCTGTCCAAATAGTCACTCTTTCATCAATTTGCATGCTTCTGTTAATGCCACTAGTTCAGCTGCTTGTGCTGAATAATTTGGCGGTAATTGTCCTGCTTTTAAAACTTCGTCTGTCGTAGTCTTTTTTGTGATGAGCCATCCACATAAATATACTTATATTTATACTAAATATAAAAATACTGTGAAATCCAAGCTTCGCGGCTTGGCTCTCTTCCAAACAATTGTGCTCCACGCCATCTAGTGGTGTTGGCTGTAATGTGGCTGGATTTCAATGTTGTGCATCTCTGTAATGTTATCTGTGGTTGTGATAGCAACACGGCTAAACATGACAATTGCCAAGCAGGCGATAAAAACGTCATTTTGCTTTGCAGAACTGAGACTGCCTGTGGAACTTTGTGTGTCAGCTGATGAAACAACACAATATCCGCTGTTGGCTGCACGGCTATTGCAGCTGCAACTACAGCCTGCACACAAATTGGCGTTACTCGTGCAACTGCATCAATCCGAGTTGAATAGTATGCTACTGCCCTGAGTTTTGCTCCATGTTTTTGCAACAAAACTGACGTCACGTGACCGTTTCGACAATCAACTGTCTGTTCAAATGTTTTTTCATAATTTGGTAATGCCAATACTTCTGTTCCTGCCAAAATTATTTTAAATTCACAAAATACTCTCTCGCCTTCTTCTGTCCATTGGAGTTTTGTCTGTCATTGTCATTGGTGTTTCATCAATCAAATTTGCAACGGTGTTGCTCTCTCTGCGTAATTAGCTACCCATCTCCTGCACGAATTGCACAGCACCCCCCCCCCCAAAAAACAAAACAAAAAAACATCATCTGTCGTTTTGTTTCAGGTTGTGGAGCTGACAAGATGGCTTCTTTTCTCATTGTGTCCGCATGACGCCCACTTGCCGTCAACATATGACCTAAATATTTCACTTCTGTCACACAACATTGTAAGATTTATTTATCATTTTGGCAACACCTTTCCAAAATGCCTACACCAGAAGTCCCTGGTGGTCTAGTGGTTAGGATTCAGCGCTCTCACCGCCGTAGTCCGGGTTTGATTCCCGGTCAGGGCACATTCATCTTTAAACCTGTTTGGTCATGTGTTGCTCAATATTGAGAATGATTTGCACTGACCTGGGTTTGATCCTCTCTTAATGCAGCCCATTGGGGGGCACAAGCCAGTGAAAACTGTCGGCTGGTCCCAAGCCTGGGTAAATACAGCGGGTTGTGTCACGAATGGCATCTGTCTTAAAGCTTTGCCAAACAAATGTGTGTTCATCCAAAGAATTATGTACTGTGTCGGTCGTGGCCAGGGTTAGCAACGTCTGAAATTCAACTACTGTGGGTTAAAGATGGGTTTAAATTATATTCCAATGGTGTAGATGGGAAGAGGAATGGAGTCAGGGTTATTTTAAAAGAAGAGTTGGCTAAGAATGTCTTGGAGGTGAAAAGAGTATCAGATCGAGTGATGAGGCTGAAACTTGAAATTGAGGGTGTTATGTGTAATGTGATTAGTGGCTATGCCCCACAGGTAGGATGTGACCTTGAGGTGAAAGAGGTATTCTGGACGGAGCTAGACAAAGTAGTTCTGAGCATCCCAGACAGAGAGTCGTGATAGGTGCAGATTGGAATGGACATTTTGGTAAGGGAAATAGGGGTGATGAAGAAGTAATCAGAATCAGAATCAGAATCATCTTTATTTGCCAAGTATGTCCAAAACACACAAGGAATTTGTCTCCGGTAGTTGGAGCCGCTCTCGTACAACAGACAGTCAATTTACAGAAGAATGGGAGAAGAAGAATGGGGAAGTACGGCATCCACGAAAGGAACTTGGAGGAACAGATA
>NW_026904871.1:0-4006 GCF_024500275.1 Phycodurus eques | reverse complement strand
CCGCTGCATTTGGGATCTTTGGCTGCATGGAGCTCGTCTCATCTGAGTCCCAGAAGGGAGCTCTGATTTCCCGCATGGACCTCGGCATTAAGCTGGGGCTCTGACCTTCCAGCATGGAGCTCGTCTCATCTGAGTCCCAGAAGGGAGCTCTGATTTCCCGCATGGACCTCTGGCATTAACAGCTCTGACTTCCAGCATGGAGCTCGTCTCATCTGAGTCCCAGAAGGGAGCTCTGATTTCCCGCATGGACCTCGGGCATTAAGCATGGGGCTCTCACTTCCAGCATGGAGCTCGTCTCATCTGAGTCCCGGAAGGGAGCTCTGATTTCCCGCATGGACCTCGGGCATTAAGGCTACTTTGTTACATTTTGGGATGAATGCTGGGCTTTGCTGAGACTGTGCAAGATGCTTTGCGTGAGCTCCGGATAGGCGACTTTGTGACATTTTGGGATGCGTGCTGGTACTTTGCTGGGACTGAGTGCCGCTGCATTTTGGGATCCATGCGGGTCCGTTTTGGGACTGAGTGCCGCTGCATTTTTGGAATACATGATGGTCCGTTTTGGGGTCCAGCTGGGACTAGTGCCGCTGCATTTTGGGATCTTTGGCTTGCATGGAGCTCGTCTCATCTGAGTCCCAGAAGGGAGCTCTGATTTCCCGCATGGACCTCTGGCATTAACGCTCTGACTTCCAGCATGGAGCTCGTCTCATCTGAGTCCCAGAAGGGAGCTCTGATTTCCCGCATGGACCTCTGGCATTAAGCTCTGACTTCCAGCATGGAGCTCGTCTCATCTGAGTCCCAGAAGGGAGCTCTGATTTCCCGCATGGACCTCGGGCATTAAGCATGGAGCTCTGACTTCCAGCATGGAGCTCGTCTCATCTGAGTCCCGGAAGGGAGCTCTGATTTCCCGCATGGACCTCGGGCATTAAGCATGGGGCTTTGACTTCCAGCATGGAGCTCGTCTCATCTGAGTCCCAGAAGGGAGCTCTGACTTCCCGCATGGACCTCGGGCATTAAGCTCTGACTTCCAGCATGGAGCTCGTCTCATCTGAGTCCCAGAAGGGAGCTCTTATTTCCCGGCATGGACCTCTGGCATTAAGCTCTGACTTCCAGCATGGAGCTCGTCTCATCTGAGACCGAAGGGAGCTCTTATTTCCCGCATGGACCTCGGGCATTAAGCATGGAGCTTTGACTTCCAGCATGGAGCTCGTCTCATCTGAGTCCCGGAAGGGAGCTCTGATTTCCCGCATGGACCTCGGGCATTAAGGCTACTTTGTTACATTTTGGGATGAATGCTGGGCTTTGCTGAGACTGTGCAAGATGCTTTGCGTGAGCTCCGGATAGGCGACTTTGTGACATTTTGGGATGCGTGCTGGTACTTTGCTGGGACTGAGTGCCGCTGCATTTTGGGATCCATGCGGGTCCGTTTTGGGACTGAGTGCCGCTGCATTTTGGAATACATGATGGTCCGTTTTGGGGTCCAGGCTGGGACTTAGTGCCGCTGCATTTTGGGATCTTTGGCTTGCATGGAGCTCGTCTCATCTGAGTCCCAGAAGGGAGCTCTGATTTCCCGCATGGACCTCGGGCATTAGCATGGGGCTCTCACTTCCAGCATGGAGCTCGTCTCATCTGAGTCCCGAAGGGAGCTCTGATTTCCCGCATGGACCTCGGGCATTAAGCATGGGGCTCTGACTTCCAGCATGGAGCTCGTCTCATCTGAGTCCCAGAAGGGAGCTCTTATTTCCCGCATGGACCTCTGGCATTAAGCTCTGACTTCCCAGCATGGAGCTCGTCTCATCTGAGTCCCAGAAGGGAGCTCTTATTTCCCGCATGGACCTCGGGCATTAAGCATGGAGCGCTGACTTCCAGCATGGAGCTCGTCTCATCTGAGTCCCAGAAGGGAGCTCTGATTTCCCGCATGGACCTCGGGCATTAAGCGCTCTGACTTCCAGCATGGAGCTCGTCTCATCTGAGTCCCAGAAGGGAGCTCTGATTTCCCGCATGGACCTCGGGCATTAAGGCATGGGGCTCTCACTTCCAGCATGGAGCTCGTCTCATCTGAGGTCCCAGAAGGGAGCTCTGATTTCCCGCATGGACCTCTGCATTGAGCTATGGACTTTCCAGCATGGAGCTCGTCTCATCTGAGTCCCCGGAAGGGAGCTCTGATTTCCCGCATGGACCTCGGGCATTAAGCATGGGGCTTTGACTTCCAGCATGGAGCTCGTCTCATCTGAGTCCCAGAAGGGAGCTCTGATTTCCCGCATGGACCTCGGGCATTAAGCTCTGACTTCCAGCATGGAGCTCGTCTCATCTGAGTCCCAGAAGGGAGCTCTTATTTCCCGCATGGACCTCTGGCATTAAGCTCTGACTTCCAGCATGGAGCTCGTCTCATCTGAGACCCGGAAGGGAGCTCTTATTTCCCGCATGGACCTCGGGCATTAAGCATGGAGCGCTGACTTCCAGCATGGAGCTCGTCTCATCTGAGACCCGGAAGGGAGCTCTGATTTCCCGCATGGACCTCGGGCATTAAGGCTACTTTGTTACATTTTGGGATGAATGCTGGGCTTTGCTGAGACTGTGCAAGATGCTTTGCGTGAGCTCCGGATAGGCGACTTTGTGACATTTTGGGATGCGTGCTGGTACTTTGCTGGGCCTGAGTGCCGCTGCATTTTGGGATCCATGCGGGTCCGTTTTTGGGACTGAGTGCCGCTGCATTTTGGAATACATGATGGTCCGTTTTGGGGTCCAGGCTGGGACTTAGTGCCGCTGCATTTTGGGATCTTTGGCTTGCATGGAGCTCGTCTCATCTGAGTCCCCAGAAGGGAGCTCTGATTTCCCGCATGGACCTCGGCATTACGCTCTGACTTCCGCATGGAGCTCGTCTCATCTGAGTCCCGAAGGGAGCTCTGATTTCCCCGCATGGACTCGGGCATTAGCATGGGGCTCTCACTTCCAGCATGGAGCTCGTCTCATCTGAGTCCCGGAAGGGAGCTCTGATTTCCCGCATGGACCTCGGGCATTAAGCATGGGGCTCTGACTTCCAGCATGGAGCTCGTCTCATCTGAGTCCCAGAAGGGAGCTCTTATTTCCCGCATGGACCTCTGGCATTAAGCTCTGACTTCCAGCATGGAGCTCGTCTCATCTGAGTCCCAGAAGGAGCTCTGATTTCCCGCATGGACCTCGGGCATTAAGCATGGAGCTCTGACTTCCAGCATGGAGCTCGTCTCATCTGAGTCCCAGAAGGGAGCTCTGATTTCCCCGCATGGACCTCTGGCATTACATGCTCTGACTTCCAGCATGGAGCTCGTCTCATCTGAGTCCCAGAAGGGAGCTCTGATTTCCCGCATGGACCTCGGGCATTAGCATGGGCTCTGACTTCCAGCATGGAGCTCGTCTCATCTGAGTCCAGAAGGGAGCTCTGATTTCCCGCATGGACCTCGGGCATTACGCTCTGACTTCCAGCATGGAGCTCGTCTCATCTGAGTCCGAAGGGAGCTCTGATTTCCCGCATGGACCTCGGCATTAAGCTGCTGACTTCCAGCATGGAGCTCGTCTCATCTGAGTCCCAGAAGGGAGCTCTGATTTCCCGCATGGACCTCTGGCATTAAGCTCTGACTTCCAGCATGGAGCTCGTCTCATCTGAGTCCCAGAAGGGAGCTCTGATTTCCCGCATGGACCTCGGGCATTAAGCATGGGCTCTGACTTCCAGCATGGAGCTCGTCTCATCTGAGTCCCGGAAGGGAGCTCTGATTTCCCGCATGGACCTCTGGCATTAACGCTCTGACTTCCAGCATGGAGCTCGTCTCATCTGAGTCCCAGAAGGGAGCTCTGATTTCCCGCATGGACCTCGGGCATTAAGCATGGGGCTCTCACTTCCAGCATGGAGCTCGTCTCATCTGAGTCCCGGAAGGGAGCTCTGATTTCCCGCATGGACCTCTGGCATTAAGCTATGACTTCCAGCATGGAGCTCGTCTCATCTGAGTCCCGGAAGGGAGCTCTGATTTCCCGC
>NW_026904870.1:0-4025 GCF_024500275.1 Phycodurus eques | reverse complement strand
GCTCTGATTTCCCGCATGGACCTCGGGCATTAGGCATGGGGCTCTCACTTCCAGCATGGAGCTCGTCTCATCTGAGTCCCGGAAGGGAGCTCTGATTTCCCGCATGGACCTCGGGCATTAAGGCTACTTTGTTACATTTTGGGATGAATGCTGGGCTTTGCTGAGACTGTGCAAGATGCTTTGCGTGAGCTCCGGATAGGCGACTTTGTGACATTTTGGGATGCGTGCTGGTACTTTGCTGGGACTGAGTGCCGCTGCATTTTGGGATCCATGCGGGTCCGTTTTGGGACTGAGTGCCGCTGCATTTTGGGATCTTTGGCTTGCATGGAGCTCGTCTCATCTGAGTCCCAGAAGGGAGCTCTGATTTCCCGCATGGACCTCTGGCATTACGCTCTGACTTCCAGCATGGAGCTCGTCTCATCTGAGTCCCAGAAGGGAGCTCTGATTTCCCGCATGGACCTCGGGCATTAAGCTCTCACTTCCAGCATGGAGCTCGTCTCATCTGAGTCCCGGAAGGGAGCTCTGATTTCCCGCATGGACCTCTGGCATTACGCTCTGACTTCCAGCATGGAGCTCGTCTCATCTGAGTCCCAGAAGGGAGCTCTGATTTCCCGCATGGACCTCTGGCATTAAGCTCTGACTTCCAGCATGGAGCTCGTCTCATCTGAGTCCCAGAAGGGAGCTCTTATTTCCCGCATGGACCTCGGGCATTAAGCATGGAGCGCTGACTTCCAGCATGGAGCTCGTCTCATCTGAGTCCCAGAAGGGAGCTCTGATTTCCCGCATGGACCTCGGGCATTAAGCATGGGGCTTTGACTTCCAGCATGGAGCTCGTCTCATCTGAGTCCCAGAAGGGAGCTCTGATTTCCCGCATGGACCTCGGGCATTAAGCATGGGGCTTTGACTTCCAGCATGGAGCTCGTCTCATCTGAGTCCCAGAAGGGAGCTCTGATTTCCCGCATGGACCTCGGGCATTAAGCATGGGGCTTTGACTTCCAGCATGGAGCTCGTCTCATCTGAGTCCCAGAAGGGAGCTCTGATTTCCCGCATGGACCTCTGGCATTAAGCGCTGACTTCCAGCATGGAGCTCGTCTCATCTGAGACCCGGAAGGGAGCTCTGATTTCCCGCATGGACCTCGGGCATTAGGCATGGGGCTCTCACTTCCAGCATGGAGCTCGTCTCATCTGAGTCCCGGAAGGGAGCTCTGATTTCCCGCATGGACCTCGGGCATTAAGGCTACTTTGTTACATTTTGGGATGAATGCTGGGCTTTGCTGAGACTGTGCAAGATGCTTTGCGTGAGCTCCGGATAGGCGACTTTGTGACATTTTGGGATGCGTGCTGGTACTTTGCTGGGACTGAGTGCCGCTGCATTTTGGGATCCATGCGGGTCCGTTTTGGGACTGAGTGCCGCTGCATTTTGGGATCTTTGGCTTGCATGGAGCTCGTCTCATCTGAGTCCCAGAAGGGAGCTCTGATTTCCCGCATGGACCTCTGGCATTACGCTCTGACTTCCAGCATGGAGCTCGTCTCATCTGAGTCCCAGAAGGGAGCTCTGATTTCCCGCATGGACCTCGGGCATTAAGCATGGGGCTTTGACTTCCAGCATGGAGCTCGTCTCATCTGAGTCCCAGAAGGGAGCTCTGATTTCCCGCATGGACCTCGGGCATTAAGCATGGGGCTTTGACTTCCAGCATGGAGCTCGTCTCATCTGAGTCCCAGAAGGGAGCTCTGATTTCCCGCATGGACCTCGGGCATTAAGGCTACTTTGTTACATTTTGGGATGAATGCTGGGCTTTGCTGAGACTGTGCAAGATGCTTTGCGTGAGCTCCGGATAGGCGACTTTGTGACATTTTGGGATGCGTGCTGGTACTTTGCTGGGACTGAGTGCCGCTGCATTTTGGGATCCATGCGGGTCCGTTTTGGGACTGAGTGCCGCTGCATTTTGGAATACATGATGGTCCGTTTTGGGGTCCAGGCTGGGACTTAGTGCCGCTGCATTTTGGGATCTTTGGCTTGCATGGAGCTCGTCTCATCTGAGTCCCAGAAGGGAGCTCTGATTTCCCGCATGGACCTCTGGCATTACGCTCTGACTTCCAGCATGGAGCTCGTCTCATCTGAGTCCTGGAAGGGAGCTCTGATTTCCCGCATGGACCTCTGGCATTAAGCTCTGACTTCCAGCATGGAGCTCGTCTCATCTGAGTCCCAGAAGGGAGCTCTGACTTCCCGCATGGACCTCGGGCATTAAGCATGGAGCTCTGACTTCCAGCATGGAGCTCGTCTCATCTGAGTCCCGGAAGGGAGCTCTGATTTCCCGCATGGACCTCGGGCATTAAGCATGGGGCTTTGACTTCCAGCATGGAGCTCGTCTCATCTGAGTCCCAGAAGGGAGCTCTGACTTCCCGCATGGACCTCGGGCATTAAGCTCTGACTTCCAGCATGGAGCTCGTCTCATCTGAGTCCCAGAAGGGAGCTCTTATTTCCCGCATGGACCTCTGGCATTAAGCTCTGACTTCCAGCATGGAGCTCGTCTCATCTGAGACCCGGAAGGGAGCTCTTATTTCCCGCATGGACCTCGGGCATTAAGCATGGAGCGCTGACTTCCAGCATGGAGCTCGTCTCATCTGAGACCCGGAAGGGAGCTCTGATTTCCCGCATGGACCTCGGGCATTAAGGCTACTTTGTTACATTTTGGGATGAATGCTGGGCTTTGCTGAGACTGTGCAAGATGCTTTGCGTGAGCTCCGGATAGGCGACTTTGTGACATTTTGGGATGCGTGCTGGTACTTTGCTGGGCCTGAGTGCCGCTGCATTTTGGGATCCATGCGGGTCCGTTTTGGGACTGAGTGCCGCTGCATTTTGGAATACATGATGGTCCGTTTTGGGGTCCAGGCTGGGACTTAGTGCCGCTGCATTTTGGGATCTTTGGCTTGCATGGAGCTCGTCTCATCTGAGTCCCAGAAGGGAGCTCTGATTTCCCGCATGGACCTCGGGCATTAGGCATGGGGCTCTCACTTCCAGCATGGAGCTCGTCTCATCTGAGTCCCGGAAGGGAGCTCTGATTTCCCGCATGGACCTCGGGCATTAAGCATGGGGCTCTGACTTCCAGCATGGAGCTCGTCTCATCTGAGTCCCAGAAGGGAGCTCTTATTTCCCGCATGGACCTCTGGCATTAAGCTCTGACTTCCAGCATGGAGCTCGTCTCATCTGAGTCCCAGAAGGGAGCTCTTATTTCCCGCATGGACCTCGGGCATTAAGCATGGAGCGCTGACTTCCAGCATGGAGCTCGTCTCATCTGAGTCCCAGAAGGGAGCTCTGATTTCCCGCATGGACCTCTGGCATTACGCTCTGACTTCCAGCATGGAGCTCGTCTCATCTGAGTCCCAGAAGGGAGCTCTGATTTCCCGCATGGACCTCGGGCATTAGGCATGGGGCTCTCACTTCCAGCATGGAGCTCGTCTCATCTGAGTCCCGGAAGGGAGCTCTGATTTCCCGCATGGACCTCTGGCATTAAGCATGGATGACTTCCAGCATGGAGCTCGTCTCATCTGAGTCCCGGAAGGGAGCTCTGATTTCCCGCATGGACCTCTGGCATTACGCTCTGACTTCCAGCATGGAGCTCGTCTCATCTGAGTCCCAGAAGGGAGCTCTGATTTCCCGCATGGACCTCTGGCATTAAGCTCTGACTTCCAGCATGGAGCTCGTCTCATCTGAGTCCCGGAAGGGAGCTCTGATTTCCCGCATGGACCTCGGGCATTAAGCATGGGGCTTTGACTTCCAGCATGGAGCTCGTCTCATCTGAGTCCCAGAAGGGAGCTCTGATTTCCCGCATGGACCTCGGGCATTAAGCATGGGGCTTTGACTTCCAGCATGGAGCTCGTCTCATCTGAGTCCCAGAAGGGAGCTCTTATTTCCCGCATGGACCTCGGGCATTAAGCATGGAGCTCTGACTTCCAGCATGGAGCTCGTCTCATCTGAGTCCCAGAAGGGAGCTCTTATTTCCCGCATGGACCTCTGGCATTAA
>NW_026904869.1:0-4028 GCF_024500275.1 Phycodurus eques | reverse complement strand
GGCCGAGCGGCGAGCGTTAAAGCACTTGTTCGGTCCACTATAGGCCTTTTTGACTAATATGTAAATGACGACCATGTGATTTTTGGCGGACTTTTAGCGCCAGTTTTCAGCTTACTTGGTAAGAGTTGAAATTAAACGGTCGGTGGGAATCCAGCTTTCAGGGGATGTCTCTTCCAAGCCCTCGGGGTCGTGGGGGGAAAGCCGGCGAGCGTCAATGCACTCGGTTCGGTCCAGTAGTAGGGCTTTATTACTAAATTGTTAACATGAAAACCTATGTGACTTTGGCAGGACTTTTGTAGCGATTACTTTTGAGTGTGGGCTAGATTTAACAATACGATCGGTGGGAATCCAGCTTTCAGGGGAGGCCTACCCTGAGTCTTGGACGGCTTTTGTGGACGAGCAGGCTAGAATTAAAGCACTCAGTTCTGATCGAGTACATGCGACCGATTTGACTTAGGCACGACTTTAGGCGCTTAATTTCTGGGCCTGGGGTAGGAATACACAGACAATACTTGGGAATCCAGCTTTCAGGGGAGGCCTTTCCAAGCTCTCGGAGGTTGTGGGGCGAACGGGCGAGCGTCAATGCACTGGTTTCGCTCCTGTAGTTTAGGCCTTTATTGACTTAAATTGTAACATGATAACATATGTGACTTTGCATAACGTTTTTTGCGCTTACTTTGAGCTCGTGTGGGCTAAGATTGAAACAAACGATCGGTGGGAATCCAGTTTTCAGACGCAGGCTCCTCCCTAGTCATCTGAGTCGGCATGTGGGGTTCCGAATTGCGGCGTTTATGCAGTTAAAGCACTCAGTTTCGCTCGAGTACCATGACGATTCCGATTTGACTTCGCGCACACGACTTTAGCGTGCGCTTAACTTCAGCGAGCGGGCCAGGTGGGGAGATGGGCGTTGTCGGAGTCGGGGATGGGCTTAGAAATTCACACAGACAAGCCGCTGGGAATACCCCAGCTATTCAGGAGGCCTACTCATCCAAGCTCTCGGAGCGCGTGGCGTCCGTACCGGACCTGGCTGAGAACGACTCCTCCGATTCGAAGCACTCGCGTTCACTCCAGTAGTAGGCCTTTATTGAGCTAAATGCTAACATGACGACCTATGTTACTTTAGGCTAGGACTTTTTAGCGCTTACTTTGAGACTAGTGGGCTCCAAAGATTATGAAACAACACGATCGGTGGGAATCCAGCCTTCAGGGGAGAGGCCTCCCCCGAGTCTCTGCAGCACGGCTGGAGGAGCTTATGTCAAGCACCTCGCGTTTACTCTCCAGTAGTAGGCCTATATGACTAAATTGTAACATGACCGACCTATGTGATTTGGGCAGGCACGTTGCGTAGCGCGCTACTTTTCATGCTACTCGGCTCAATGATTGAATATAATACGATCGGTGGGAAGTCCAGCTTTCGAGGGGTACGGCCTCTTCCAAGCCTCCGGAAGGTGGTAGGCCATTCCTGCGCCGAACGGCGACTGCGTCAAAACACTCGAGTTTCGGACTCCAGTAGTAGGCCTTAATTGACTAAATTGTACATGACGGACCTTTGATATGTGACTTGCAGGCAGAACTTTTTAGCCAGCATTACTTTGAGCTCCGTGGGCTAAGATCTAAACAACACGATCGTGATGGGAATCCAGCTTTAGGGCGAGGCCACCCCGAGTACTATGGACGACTGTGTGTGGTTCCGAGCGCGCCTGAGCGTTTATTAAAGCACTCAGTTCTCGCTCTTTGAGTACCAGGACGACCTGATTGGATTCAGGACACGACTTTTAAGGTCTGCTTAACTTCAGCCACGAGCGGGCTCTACGCGAATTCACACAGACAAGCCGTGGCGAATCAGACCTTTCAAGGGAGCGCCTCTCAGCCTCTCGCGAGCTCATCGGGCATGCTCTGACACGCGCGCGAGCCGTCGAGCACTCGTGTTTCACTCCAGTAGTAGGCCTTTATGACAGAAATTGTAACATGTGACAACCTATGTGACTTTGGCAGACTTTTAAGCGCTACTTTGATCTAGTGGAGTAAGATTGATGAACACATCGATCGTTGCGTGAACCAGCTGTTCAGGGAGCCTACCCCGAGTCTACACTGCGACAGCTGCGCGAGGCACCCGAGCGTCGCCGAGCGTGTCTTATAAAGCACTCTGTTATCGGTCCAGCTAAATAGCTTTATGAGCTAAATGGAACATGACGACCTATGTGATTTTGGCAGACTTTTAGCGGCTTACGTTGAGCTAGCGCCCTCAGAATTCACACAGACAATCCTGCGGGAATGCCAGCTGTCAGGGGAGGCCTCTTCCAAGCCTCTCAGAGGAAATCGTGCGGAGCGAACGGGGCAGCATCAAAGCACTTCGGTTTCGCTCAGTAGTAGGCTTATCGACTAAATTGTAACATGCACGACTATGTGATTTTGGCAGACGTTAGCGTCCTACTTTTCAGCCTACTACCGAGCTAAGATAGACATAATCAACGATCGAGTGCGAATCAGCTTCAGGGAGGCTCTTCCATAGCTACTCAGCGCACCGGACGTGTCGGAGGGGCCGAACGGCGAGCGTCAAGCACTCGGTTTCGCTCCAGTAGTAGGCTTTATATGACTCAAATTGTAACATGACGACCTATGATGACTTTGCCCAGAACTTTAGCGCTACTTTGAGCTAGTGGGCTAAGATTTGTTACAACAACAAACGTATCAAGATGCGCGAATCCAGCTTTCAGGGGAGGCCACCCGAGTCTCTGCGACAGCTGTGTGCGAGCGTGCAGAGCGTTTATATTAAAGCACTCAGTTTCGCTCGCGTACCATGACGAATCCGATTGACTTCGGCACGACCTTTAGGTCGCTATTAACTCTCAGCGAGACGCCGCGGCCATAGCATTCTACACAGACATGAGCTCGTGGGAATCAGCTTTACATGAGGAGAAGGCTCTCCAAGCTCTCGCGAGCTCTCGTGCGGGTCCGAATTCGGCGAGCGCTCGAAGCACTCGGTTCACTCCAGTAGGAGGACTGTATTGACTAACATGTGCCTAACATGACACCTATGTGACTTGGCAGGACTTTTAGCGAAGCTGACTTGACGCTAGTCGGGCTAAGATTGAAACAAACGATCGGGGAGGAATCCAGACTTCCAGGGAGGCCACCCCGAGTCTTTGGACTGGCTGTGTAGATGCGCGAGCGTTGCAGCGAGCGTTTCTTAAAGCAAAACACTCAGTTCTCGTATCGTCTAATATGTACCAGGACGACCGCATGCTGACTTAGGCACAGACTTTAGGTCACTAATATTCGCGCTAGCGGGCTGGAATTCACACAGACAATCCTTGGGAATCCAGCTTTTCAGGGAGAGGCTTCAATAGCTCTCAGAGGTCAGTGAGGTGGCCGTAACGAGCGCAGCGTCAGATGCACCTCCGGTTTCGCTTCCAGTAGTACGGCCTTTATTCACTACAAAATTGTAACATGACGACCTATCGTGACTGTGAGCAGCGACATTTAGACGCTACTTTGAGCTAGATGGCCAAGATTTTAAACAAACGATAGCGATCGGGAATCCAGCTTCTCAGGGAGGCCTCCCGAGTCTCTGGACGGCTCTGGGCGGACGAGCGGCAAACTAAAAAGCGTATACAGCACTCAGTCGCATCGAGTACCATGTACGACCAGATCTTGACGTCGGCACAACTTCTAGCGTCGCTCACTACAGCCGCGCGGGATAGGATTCACACAGACAAGCCATGGGAATCAGCTTTCAAGGCGAGGCCTCTTCCTCAAGCCTCATCGGAGGCGTTTCGGCCGGCACTATTTGTGACAGAACGAGATAGCTTTCAGAGCGAACGAAGCACTCGTAGTCTCGCTCCAGTAGTAGGCCTCTTGACTAAATTGTAACATAGACACGATGCGACTTGAGCAGAACTTTTTAGCGCTTCCTGTTTGAGCCTCGTAGAGCCGCACTAAGATTGAAACAATAACGAGTCGGTGTAGGGGAATCCAGTGCAGACACGATGCCTCTCCTCGAGTCTTCTGGTTCGGCCTGTAGGGGC
>NW_026904867.1:0-4080 GCF_024500275.1 Phycodurus eques | reverse complement strand
TCTTTGGCTTGCATGGAGCTCGTCTCATCTGAGTCCCAGAAGGGAGCTCTGATTTCCCGCATGGACCTCTGGCATTAAGCTATGACTTCCAGCATGGAGCTCGTCTCATCTGAGTCCCAGAAGGGAGCTCTTATTTCCCGCATGGACCTCGGGCATTAAGCATGGAGCTCTGACTTCCAGCATGGAGCTCGTCTCATCTGAGACCCGGAAGGGAGCTCTGATTTCCCGCATGGACCTCGGGCATTAAGCATGGAGCTCTGACTTCCAGCATGGAGCTCGTCTCATCTGAGTCCCAGAAGGGAGCTCTGACTTCCCGCATGGACCTCGGGCATTAAGCATGGAGCTCTGACTTCCCGCATGGACCTCGGGCATTAAGCATGGAGCTCTGACTTCCAGCATGGAGCTCGTCTCATCTGAGTCCCAGAAGGGAGCTCTGACTTCCCGCATGGACCTCTGGCATTAAGCTCTGACTTCCAGCATGGAGCTCGTCTCATCTGAGTCCCAGAAGGGAGCTCTGACTTCCCGCATGGACCTCGGGCATTAAGCATGGAGCTCTGACTTCCAGCATGGAGCTCGTCTCATCTGAGACCCGGAAGGGAGCTCTGATTTCCCGCATGGACCTCGGGCATTAAGCATGGAGCTTTGACTTCCAGCATGGAGCTCGTCTCATCTGAGTCCCAGAAGGGAGCTCTTATTTCCCGCATGGACCTCGGGCATTAAGCATGGAGCTCTGACTTCCAGCATGGAGCTCGTCTCATCTGAGACCCGGAAGGGAGCTCTGATTTCCCGCATGGACCTCTGGCATTAAGCTCTGACTTCCAGCATGGTGCTCGTCTCATCTGAGACCCGGAAGGGAGCTCTTATTTCCCGCATGGACCTCTGGCATTAAGCTCTGCCTTCCAGCATGGAGCTCGTCTCATCTGAGTCCCGGAAGGGAGCTCTGATTTCCCGCATGGACCTCTGGCATTAAGCATGGAGCTCTGACTTCCAGCATGGAGCTCGTCTCATCTGAGACCCGGAAGGGAGCTCTTATTTCCCGCATGGACCTCGGGCATTAGGCATGGGGCTCTGACTTCCAGCATGGAGCTCGTCTCATCCGAGTCCCGGAAGGGAGCTCTGATTTCCCGCATGGACCTCGGGCATTAGGCATGGGGCTCTCACTTCCAGCATGGAGCTCGTCTCATCTGAGTCCCAGAAGGGAGCTCTTATTTCCCGCATGGACCTCGGGCATTAAGCATGGAGCTCTGACTTCCAGCATGGAGCTCGTCTCATCTGAGACCCGGAAGGGAGCTCTGATTTCCCGCATGGACCTCGGGCATTAAGCATGGAGCTCTGACTTCCAGCATGGAGCTCGTCTCATCTGAGTCCCAGAAGGGAGCTCTGACTTCCCGCATGGACCTCGGGCATTAAGCATGGAGCTCTGACTTCCCGCATGGACCTCGGGCATTAAGCATGGAGCTCTGACTTCCAGCATGGAGCTCGTCTCATCTGAGTCCCAGAAGGGAGCTCTGACTTCCCGCATGGACCTCTGGCATTAAGCTCTGACTTCCAGCATGGAGCTCGTCTCATCCGAGTCCCGGAAGGGAGCTCTGATTTCCCGCATGGACCTCGGGCATTAGGCATGGGGCTCTCACTTCCAGCATGGAGCTCGTCTCATCTGAGTCCCGGAAGGGAGCTCTGATTTCCCGCATGGACCTCTGGCATTAAGCATGGAGCTCTGACTTCCAGCATGGAGCTCGTCTCATCTGAGACCCGGAAGGGAGCTCTGATTTCCCGCATGGACCTCTGGCATTAAGCATGGAGCTCTGACTTCCAGCATGGAGCTCGTCTCATCTGAGACCCGGATGGGAGCTCTTATTTCCCGCATGGACCTCGGGCATTAGGCATGGGGCTCTGACTTCCAGCATGGAGCTCGTCTCATCTGAGTCCCAGAAGGGAGCTCTGATTTCCCGCATGGACCTCTGGCATTACGCTCTGACTTCCAGCATGGAGGTCGTCTCATCTGAGTCCCAGAAGGGAGCTCTGATTTCCCGCATGGACCTCTGGCATTAAGCTCTGACTTCCAGCATGGAGCTCGTCTCATCTGAGTCCCAGAAGGGAGCTCTTATTTCCCGCATGGACCTCGGGCATTAAGCATGGAGCTCTGACTTCCAGCATGGAGCTCGTCTCATCTGAGACCCGGAAGGGAGCTCTGATTTCCCGCATGGACCTCTGGCATTACGCTCTGACTTCCAGCATGGAGCTCGTCTCATCTGAGTCCCAGAAGGGAGCTCTGATTTCCCGCATGGACCTCGGGCATTAAGCATGGGGCTTTGACTTCCAGCATGGAGCTCGTCTCATCTGAGTCCCAGAAGGGAGCTCTGACTTCCCGCATGGACCTCGGGCATTAAGCACAGAGCTCTGACTTCCAGCATGGAGCTCGTCTCATCTGAGTCCCAGAAGGGAGCTCTTATTTCCCGCATGGACCTCGGGCATTAAGCTCTCACTTCCAGCATGGAGCTCGTCTCATCTGAGTCCCGGAAGGGAGCTCTGATTTCCCGCATGGACCTCTGGCATTACGCTCTGACTTCCAGCATGGAGCTCGTCTCATCTGAGTCCCAGAAGGGAGCTCTTATTTCCCGCATGGACCTCTGGCATTAAGCTCTGACTTCCAGCATGGAGCTCGTCTCATCTGAGTCCCAGAAGGGAGCTCTGACTTCCCGCATGGACCTCGGGCATTAAGCATGGAGCTCTGACTTCCAGCATGGAGCTCGTCTCATCTGAGTCCCAGAAGGGAGCTCTTATTTCCCGCATGGACCTCTGGCATTAAGCTCTGACTTCCAGCATGGAGCTCGTCTCATCTGAGTCCCAGAAGGGAGCTCTTATTTCCCGCATGGACCTCGGGCATTAAGCATGGAGCGCTGACTTCCAGCATGGAGCTCGTCTCATCTGAGACCCGGAAGGGAGCTCTGATTTCCCGCATGGACCTCGGGCATTAAGGCTACTTTGTTACATTTTGGGATGAATGCTGGGCTTTGCTGAGACTGTGCAAGATGCTTTGCGTGAGCTCCGGATAGGCGACTTTGTGACATTTTGGGATGCGTGCTGGTACTTTGCTGGGACTGAGTGCCGCTGCATTTTGGGATCCATGCGGGTCCGTTTTGGGACTGAGTGCCGCTGCATTTTGGAATACATGATGGTCCGTTTTGGGGTCCAGGCTGGGACTTAGTGCCGCTGCATTTTGGGATCTTTGGCTTGCATGGAGCTCGTCTCATCTGAGTCCCAGAAGGGAGCTCTGATTTCCCGCATGGACCTCTGGCATTACGCTCTGACTTCCAGCATGGAGCTCGTCTCATCTGAGTCCCAGAAGGGAGCTCTGATTTCCCGCATGGACCTCTGGCATTAGGCATGGGGCTCTCACTTCCAGCATGGAGCTCGTCTCATCTGAGTCCCGGAAGGGAGCTCTGATTTCCCGCATGGACCTCTGGCATTAAGCTATGACTTCCAGCATGGAGCTCGTCTCATCTGAGTCCCGGAAGGGAGCTCTGATTTCCCGCATGGACCTCGGGCATTAAGGCTACTTTGTTACATTTTGGGATGAATGCTGGGCTTTGCTGAGACTGTGCAAGATGCTTTGCGTGAGCTCCGGATAGGCGACTTTGTGACATTTTGGGATGCGTGCTGGTACTTTGCTGGGACTGAGTGCCGCTGCATTTTGGGATCCATGCGGGTCCGTTTTGGGACTGAGTGCCGCTGCATTTTGGAATACATGATGGTCCGTTTTGGGGTCCAGGCTGGGACTTAGTGCCGCTGCATTTTGGGATCTTTGGCTTGCATGGAGCTCGTCTCATCTGAGTCCCAGAAGGGAGCTCCGACTTCCCGCATGGACCTCGGGCATTACGCTCTGACTTCCAGCATGGAGCTCGTCTCATCTGAGTCCCAGAAGGGAGCTCTGATTTCCCGCATGGACCTCGGGCATTAAGCTCTCACTTCCAGCATGGAGCTCGTCTCATCTGAGTCCCGGAAGGGAGCTCTGATTTCCCGCATGGACCTCTGGCATTACGCTCTGACTTCCAGCATGGAGCTCGTCTCATCTGAGTC
>NW_026904866.1:0-4082 GCF_024500275.1 Phycodurus eques | reverse complement strand
TAGCTGAAAGTAGGCGCGAAAAAGTCCTGCCACAATCACATAGGTCGTGGGCACTGTACAATTAGTCAATAAGGCCTCCTACTGGACCGAACTGAGTGCTTTAACGCTGCGCCGCACTCTGCCCACAGCCGTCCAGAGACTCGGGGAGCGTCCCCTGAAAGCTGGATTCCCACCGATCGTTTGTTTTAAATCTTAGCCCACTAGCTCAAAAGTAGGCGCTAAAAAGTCATGCCAAAGTCACATAGGTCGTCATGTTTCAATTTAGTCAATAAGGCTACTACTGGAGCGAAAAACGATGCTTTGACGCTCGCCGTTCGGCCCCACGCTCCGAGAGGCTTGGAGAGGCCTCCCCTGAAAGCTGGATTCCCACCGATCGTTTGTTTCAAATCTTCGCCCAGTAGAGTAAATGTAGGCTTAAAAAGTCCTGCCAAAATCACATAGTCTGTCATGTTACAATTAGTCAATAAAGGCCACTACTGGAGAGAAACCGAGTGCTTTGATGCTCGCCGTTCGCCGCCCAAGCCGTCAGAGACTCGGGGAGGCCTCCCTGAAGCTGGATTCCCCACCGATCGTTGTTTAAATCTTAGCCCAGTAGCTGAAAACTAGGCGCTAAAAAGTCCTGCCAAAGTCACATAGGTCGTCATGTTACAATTAGTCAATAAAGGCTACTACTGAGCGAAAACCGATTGCTTTGATGCTCGCCGTTAGCCCCCACGACTCTGAGAGCTTGAGTGCCTCCCCTGAAAGCTGATTCCCAAGGATGGTCTGTGTGAATCCTAGCCGCTAGACTGACATTAAGCGACTAAGTCGTGCCGAGTCAAATCGGTCGTTCAGGGTACTCGAGCGAAACCGGTGCTTTGACGCTCGCACGTTCCCTCACAGCCGTCCATGAGACTCGGGGAGGCCTCCCCTGAAGCTGGATTCCCAAGGCTTGTCTGTGTAAATCCTAGCCGCTGGCAGAAATAGGCGACCTATAATCGTGCCGAAGTCAAATCGGTCGTCATGGTACTCGAGCGACTGAGTGCTTTAACGCTCGCCGCTCGTCCCACAGCCGTCCAGATACTCGGGGAGGCCTCCCCTGAAGCTGGATTCCCACCGATCGTTTGTTTCAATCTTAGCCCAGCTGCTAAAAAGTAGCGCAAAAAGTCCTGCAAGTCACAAGGTCGTCATGTTACAATTTAGTCAATAAAGGCCTACTACTGAGCTGAAACCGATTGCTTTGACGCTCGCCGTTCGGCCCACGACTCTGAGAGGCTTGGAAGAGGCCTCCCCCTGAAAAGCTGGATTCCACCGATCGTTGTTTTCAATCTTAGCCCAGTAGCTGGAAAGTAAGCGCGAAAAGTCCTGCCAAGTCACATATCGTCATGTTACAATTTGTCAAAAGCCTACTACTGAGCGAAACCGGAGTGCTTGACGCTCTGCCAGCTCGGCGCCCCACGAGCCGACGCAGAGGCTCGGAGGAGTGCCTCGCTGAAAAGCTGGATCCCACCGATCGTTTGTTTCAATCTTGAGCCCAGTAGCTCGAAAGTAGCGCGAAAAAGTCCTGCCAAAGTCCCATAGGTCGTCATGTTACCATTTAGTCAATAAAGGCACTCCTACTGACCGAAACTGAGTGCTTTGACGCTCGCTCGCTCGTTGCCCCACGAGCCGTCCCGAGAGGCTCGGGAAAGCCTCCTGAAAGCTGGATTCCCACCGATCGTTTGTCAAATCTTCGACCAGTAAGCCGAAAGTAGGCGCTAAAAAGTCCTGCCAAATCACATAGTCGTCATGTTACAATTTAGTCAATAAAGGCCTACTGACTGAGCGAAACGGAGTGCTTTGACGCTCAGCACACTCGGCCCACAGCGTCCAGAGACTCGGGGAGGCGTCCCTCTGAAAGGTGGATTCCCACCGATCGTTGTTTCAAATCTTAGCCCACTAGCTCAAAAGTAGCGCTAAAAGTCCTGCAAAGTCACATAGGTCCGTCCTGTTACAATTTAGAGTCAATCAAGGCTACTACTATAGGAGTCGAAACCGAGTTGCTTCGACGCTCGCCGTTCGGCCCTCGACGAGCTCCGAGAGGCTTGGAAGAGGCCTCCTGTGAAAGCTGGATTCCCACGGCTTGTCTGTGTGAATTCCTAGCCCAACGCTCCGGCAGAAGCTAGCGACTAAAGTCGTGCCGAAGTCAAACATCGGTACGTCATGGTACTGCGAGCGAACTGAGCGCTTAACGCTGGCGCTCGGCCCCAAGGCAGCCGTCCAGAGCCTCGGGGAGGCCTCCCCTGAAAGCTTGATTCCCACCGATCGTTTGTTTCAAATCTTGCGCACTAGGTCAAAAGTAAGCGCTAAAAAGTCCTGCGAAGTCACATAGGTTTCATTTACAATTAGTCAAATAAGGCTCCTACTGGAGCGAAACGAGTGCTTCGACGCTCCGCCGTTCGGGCCAACCGACCCCCCGAGAGGCCTTGGAAGAGGCCCTCCCCTGAAAGCTGGAATTCCCACCGATCGTTTGTATCAATTCTTCGCCCAGTAGCTGAAAAGTAGGCGCTAAAAAGTCCTGCCAAAATCACATAGGTCGTCATTTACAATTTAGTCAATAAAGGCCTCCTACTGGCCGGAAAATGAGTGCTTTGACGCTCGCCGTTCGGGCCCACGACCTCCGAGACGCTTGGAAGAGGCCTCCCCTGAAAGCTGGATTCCCACCGATCGTTTGTTCAAAAATCTTCGCCCCAGTAGCTGAAAGTAGGGGCTAAAAAGTCCTGCCAAATCACATAGGTCGTCATGTTACAATTTAGTCAATAAAGGCCTACTACTGGACCGAACTGAGTGCTTTAACGCTCGCCACTCTGCCCCACAGCCGTCCAGAGACTCGGGGAGGGTCCGAAAGCTGGATTCCACCGATCGTTGTTTTAAAATCTTAGCCCACTAGCTCAACGTAAGCGCTAAAAGTCCTGCCAAAGTCACATAGGCGTCATGTTACAATTTAGTCAATAAAGGCCTACTAAGGAGAGAAACAGAGTGCTTGACGCTCGCTGTTCGGCCCACAGCTGTCCAGAGACTCGGGGGAGGCCTCCCTGAAAGCTGGATTCCCACCGATCGTTTGTTTTAAATCTTAGCCCACTAGCGCAAATGTAAGCGCTAAAAAGTCCTGCCAAAATCACATAGGTCGTCATGTTACAATTTAGTCAATAAAGGCCTACTACTGGAGCGAACGATGTGCTTTGACGCTCGCCGCTCGGCACGAGCCGTACTCAGAGAGGCTCGGGAGCGAGGCCTCGCCCTGACAAGCGGATCCACACGATCGTTGTTTCAAATCTTATAGCCGACTAGCTCAAACGTAGGCGACCAAAAAACGTCCTGCCAAAGTTCACAAGGTTCGTCATGTACAATTTAGTCAACAAAGGCCTACTACTGGAGCGAAACGGAGTGCTTAGACGCTCGCCGCTCGGCCCCACGACGTCCAGAGAGGCTCGAACGAGGCTCCCCTGAAGCTGGATTCTCACCGATCGTTTGTTTCAAATCTTAGCCCAGTGGCTGGAAAGTAGGCGCGAGTCCTGCCAACAGTCACATAGGTCCGTCATGTGTACAATTAGTCAATAAAGCCTACTAACTGGAGCGAAACAGAGTCCAGAGTGCTTGACGCTCGTCGTTTCGGCCTCCACTGACCTCTGAGAGGCTTGGAAGAGGCCTCCCTGAAGTTGGATTCGATCGTTGTTTCAAAAGCTTAGCCCAGCTAGTAGCTGAAAAGTAGGCGCGGAAAAGTCCTGCCAAAATCACATAGGTCGTCATGTTACAATTTAGTCATAAAGGCCTCCTACTGGACCGAAACTGAGTGCTTTAACGCTCGCCACTCTGCCCCACAGCCGTCCAGAGACTCGGGGAGGGTCCCCTGAAAGCTGGATTCCCACCGATCGTTGTTTTAAATCTTAGCCCACTAGCAAAAGTAGGCGCTAAAAGTCATGCCAAATCACATAGGTCGTCATGTTACAATTAGTCAATAAAGGCCTACTACTGGAGCGAAAACGAGTGCTTTGACGCTCGCCGTTCGCCCACGACCCCGAGAGGCTTGGAAGAGGCCTCCCTGAAAGCTGGATTCCCACCGA
>NW_026904865.1:0-4089 GCF_024500275.1 Phycodurus eques | reverse complement strand
ACCTATGTGACTTTGGCAGGACTTTTTAGCGCACCTACTTTGAGCTAGTGCGCTAAGATTGAAACACAAAATCAACGATCGATGGGAAAGCCGAGCTTTCAGGGGAGGCCTCGAGCCTCTCGGAGGCTGTGGGCCGAGCGGCGACACGCGCAGCGCGAGCGTCAAATGCACTCAGGTTTCGGTCAGTCGGGAGGCACTTATGAGGAATTGTAAACATGACGGACCTATAGTGATCTTTGGCAGGACATGAGCGTCCTACTTTGTCGAGCTAGCGGGCTAAGATTGAAACAAACGATCGGTGGCAGCCAGCTTTCAGGGGAGGCCTCTCGAGCCTCCCGGACGCGTGTCGGGGTGCGAACAGCGAGCGTCAAAGCACTCGGTTTCGCTCAGTAGTAGGCCTTTATGACTAAATTGTACATGACAACCTAGTGACTTGGGAGGACTTTTAGCGCGTACTTTTGACCTAGTGCGACTAAAGATTTGAAACAAACGATCGGTGGGAATCCAGCTTCAGGGGAGTCCTCCCCCGAGTCTCTGGAAGCTGTGGGGTCCGAGCGGCGAGCGTTAAAGCACTCAGTTCGGTCCAGCGGAGCCTTATGACTAAATTGAACATGACGACCTATGTGATTTGGCAGACATTTTAGCGCCTACTTTTCAGCACTGGCTAAGTTGAAACAACGATCGGTCGGCAGCCAGCTTTCAGAGGAGGCCTCTTCCAAGCCTCTCGGAGGTCGTGGGCCCGAACGGCGAGCGTCAAAGCACTCGGTTTCGCTCCAGTAGTAGGCTTTATTGACTAAATTGTAGCATGACGACCTATGTGACTTTGGAGACTTTTTAGCGCTACGTTTGAGCTAGTGGGCTAAGATTTGAAACAAACGATCGGTGGGAATCCAGCTTTCAGGGGAGCCTCCCCCGAGTCTCTGGAAGGCTGTGGGGCGAGCGCCGAGCGTCTAAAGCACTCAGTTTCGCTCAAGTAGTAGGCTTATGACTAAATTGTAGCATGACGACCTATGTGACTTTGGCAGGACTTTTTAGCGCTTACTTTTGAGCTAGTGGGCTAAGATTGAAACAAACGATTGGTGGGAATCCAGCTTTCAGGGGAGGCCTCCCCCGAGTCTCTGGACGGCTGTGGGGGCTAACGGCGAGCGTCAAAGCATTCGGTTTCGCTCCAGTAGTAGGCCTTTATTGACTAAATTGTAACATGACAACCTATGTGGCTTTGGGAGGACTTTTTAGCGCTTACTTTTGAGCTAGTGGGCTAAGATTTGAAACAAACGATCGGTGGGAATCCAGCTTTCTGGGGAGGCCTCCCCGAGTCTCTGGACGCTGTGGGGGTCGAGCGGCGAGCGTCAAAGCAGCTCGGTTTCTCTCCAGTAGTGGCCTTTATTGACTAAATTGTAGCATGACGACCTAAGTGACTTTGCAGGACTTTTAGCGCTACTTTTGCAGCTAGTGGGCTAAGAT
Organism: Phycodurus eques; assembly: GCF_024500275.1. NCBI lineage: Eukaryota > Metazoa > Chordata > Actinopteri > Syngnathiformes > Syngnathidae > Phycodurus > Phycodurus eques. The sequence continues at coordinate 2,625 of NW_026904865.1, read as the reverse complement.
TTGAAACAAACGATCGGTGGGAATCCAGCTTTCAGGGGAGGCCTCTTCCAAGCCTCTCGGAGGTCGTGGGCCCGAACGGCGAGCGTCCAAAAGCACTCTGTTTCGCTCCAGTAGTAGGCCTTTATTGACTAAATGTAACATGACAACCTATGTGATTTTGGCAGGACTTTTTTGCGCCTACTTTTCAGCGACTGGGCTAAGATTTGAAAACAAACGATCGGTGGGAATCCAGCTTTCAGGGAGGCCTCCCCCGAGTCTCTGGACGGCTGTGGGGCCGAGCGGGCGAGCGTTAAAGCACTCAGTTTCGCTCGAGTACCATGACGACCGATTTGACTTCGGCACGACTTTATTCGCTTAATTTCTGCCTAGCGGGCTAGGAATTCACACAGACAAGCCTTGGGAATCCAGCTTTCAGGGAGGCCTCTTCCAAGACTCTCGGAGGTCGTGGACCCGAACGGCGAGCGTCAAAGCACTCTGTTTTGCTCCAGTAGTAGGCCTTTATTGAGTAATTGTTTCATGACGACCTATGTGACTTTGGGAGGACTTTTTAGCGCTTACTTTTGACCTAGTGCGCTAAGATTTAAAACAAACGATCGGTGGTAATCCAGCTTTCAGTGGAGGCCTCCCCCGAGTCTCTGGACAGCTGTGGGGCCGATCGGCGAGCGTTAAAGCACTCAGTTTCGGTCCAGTCGGAGGCCTTTATTGACTAAATTGTAACATGACGACCTATGTTATTTTGGCAGGACTTTTTAGCGCCTACTTTTCAGCTACTGGGCTAAGATTTGAAACAAACGATCGGTGGGAAGCCACCTTTCAGGGAGGTCTCTTCCAAGACTCTCGGAGGTCGTGGACCCGAACGGCGAGCGTCAAAGCACTCTGTTTCGCTCCAGTAGTAGGCCTTTATTGAGGAAATTGTTTCATGACGACCTATGTGATTTTGGCAGGACTTTTTAGCGCCTACTTTTGAGCTAGTGGGCTAAGATTTAAAACAAACGATCGGTGGGAAGCCACCTTTCAGGGGAGGCCTCTTCCAAGCCTCTCGGAGGTCGTGGGCCCAAACGGCGAGCGTCAAAGCACTCTGTTTCGCTCCAGTATTAGGCCTTTATTGACTAAATTGTAACATGACAACCTATGTGACATTGGGAGGACTTTTTAGCGCTTACTTTTTACCTAGTGCGCTAAGATTTGAAACAAACGATACGGTGGTAATCCAGCTTTCAGGGTAGGCCTCCCCCGAGTCTCTGGACAGCTGTGGGGCCGATCGGCGAGCGTTAAAGCAATCAGTTTCGGTGCAGTCGGAGGCCTTTATTGACTAAATTGTAACATGACGACCTATGTGATTTTGGCAGGACTTTTAGCGCCTACTTTTCAGCTACTGGGCTAAGATTTGAAACAAACGATCGGTGGAAGCCACCTTTCAGGGGAGGTCTCTTCCAAGACTCTCGGAGGTCGTGGGCCCGAACGGCGAGCGTCAAAGCATTCTGTTTCGCTCCTGTAGTAGGCCTTTATTGACTAAATTGTAACATGACAACCTATGTGATTTTGGCAGGACTTTTTTGCGCCTACTTTTCAGCGACTGGGCTAAGATTTGAAACAAACGATCGGTGGGAATCCAGCTTTCAGGGGAGGCCTCCCCGAGTCTCTGGACGGCTGTGGGGCCGAGCGGCGAGCGTTAAAGCACTCAGTTTCGCTCGAGTACCATGACGACCGATTTGACTTCGGCACGACTTTAGTCGCTTAATTTCTGCCTAGCGGGCTAGGAATTCACACAGACAAGCCTTGGGAATCCAGCTTTCAGGGGAGGCCTCTTCCAAGACTCTCGGAGGTCGTGGACTCGAACGGCGAGCGTCAAAGCACTCTGTTTCGCTTCCAGTAGTACGGCCTTTATTGAGTAAATGTTTTCATGACGACCATGTGACTTTGGCAGACTTTTAGCGCCTACTTTTGAGCTAGTGCGCTAAGATTTAAAACAAACGATCGGTGGAATCCAGCTTTCGGGGAGCCTCCCCGAGTCTCTGGACAGGCTGTGGGGCCGAGACGGCGAGCGTTAAAGCACTCAGTTTCGGTCCAGTCGTAGGCCTTTATGTGACTAAATTGTAGCATGACGACCTATGTGACTTTGGGAGGACTTTTAAGCGCTACTTTTGAGCTAGTGGGCTAAGATTTGAAAAAAACGATCGTGGGAAGCCAGCTTTCAGGGGAGTCTCTCTCCACGACTCTCTGGAAGTCGTGGACCGGTCCACCGGCGAGCGTTAAAGCACTCGGTTTCGCTCAAGTAGTAGGCCTGTTATTGACTAAATTGTAACATGATGACATATGTGACTTTGGCAGGACTTTTAGCGCCTACTTTTGAGCTAGTGGGCTAAGATTTGAAACAAACGATGGTGCAGCCAGCTTTCAGGGGAGAAGAGGAGGGCCTCTTCGCAAGCCTCATCAGAGGTCGTGGGCCGAACAGGCGAGCGTCACAGCACTCGGTTTCGTCACGTCCAGATAGTAGGCTTTATTGATCTAATTGTAACATGGACAACCTCTGTGGACTTTGGTGAGTACCTGTTAGCGCTTACTGTTGACCGTAGAGTGCTGCTAAGATGAAACAAACGTATCGGTGGGAATCCAGCATTTCAG
>NW_026904864.1:0-4095 GCF_024500275.1 Phycodurus eques | reverse complement strand
GAGACGAGCTCCATGCAAGCCAAAGATCCCAAAATGCAGCGGCACTCAGTCCCAAAACGGACCCGCATGGATCCCAAAATGCAGCGGCACTCAGTCCCAGCAAAGTACCAGCACGCATCCCAAAATGTCACAAAGTCGCCTATCCGGAGCTCACGCAAAGCATCTTGCACAGTCTCAGCAAAGCCCAGCATTCATCCCAAAATGTAACAAAGTAGCCTTAATGCCCGAGGTCCATGCGGGAAATCAGAGCTCCCTTCCGGGACTCAGATGAGACGAGCTCCATGCTGGAAGTGAGAGCCCCATGCCTAATGCCCGAGGTCCATGCGGGAAATCAGAGCTCCCTTCCGGGTCTCAGATGAGACGAGCTCCATGCTGGAAGTCAGCGCTTAATGCCAGAGGTCCATGCGGGAAATCAGAGCTCCCTTCTGGGACTCAGATGAGACGAGCTCCATGCTGGAAGTCAAAGCCCCATGCTTAATGCCCGAGGTCCATGCGGGAAATCAGAGCTCCCTTCTGGGACTCAGATGAGACGAGCTCCATGCTGGAAGTCAAAGCCCCATGCTTAATGCCCGAGGTCCATGCGGGAAATCAGAGCTCCCTTCTGGGACTCAGATGAGACGAGCTCCATGCTGGAAGTCAAAGCCCCATGCTTAATGCCCGAGGTCCATGCGGGAAATCAGAGCTCCCTTCTGGGACTCAGATGAGACGAGCTCCATGCTGGAAGTCAGCGCTCCATGCTTAATGCCCGAGGTCCATGCGGGAAATAAGAGCTCCCTTCTGGGACTCAGATGAGACGAGCTCCATGCTGGAAGTCAAAGCCCCATGCTTAATGCCCGAGGTCCATGCGGGAAATCAGAGCTCCCTTCTGGGACTCAGATGAGACGAGCTCCATGCTGGAAGTCAGAGCGTAATGCCAGAGGTCCATGCGGGAAATCAGAGCTCCCTTCTGGGACTCAGATGAGACGAGCTCCATGCAAGCCAAAGATCCCAAAATGCAGCGGCACTCAGTCCCAAAACGGACCCGCATGGATCCCAAAATGCAGCGGCACTCAGTCCCAGCAAAGTACCAGCACGCATCCCAAAATGTCACAAAGTCGCCTATCCGGAGCTCACGCAAAGCATCTTGCACAGTCTCAGCAAAGCCCAGCATTCATCCCAAAATGTAACAAAGTAGCCTTAATGCCCGAGGTCCATGCGGGAAATCAGAGCTCCCTTCCGGGACTCAGATGAGACGAGCTCCATGCTGGAAGTGAGAGCCCCATGCCTAATGCCCGAGGTCCATGCGGGAAATCAGAGCTCCCTTCCGGGTCTCAGATGAGACGAGCTCCATGCTGGAAGTCAGCGCTTAATGCCAGAGGTCCATGCGGGAAATCAGAGCTCCCTTCTGGGACTCAGATGAGACGAGCTCCATGCTGGAAGTCAAAGCCCCATGCTTAATGCCCGAGGTCCATGCGGGAAATCAGAGCTCCCTTCTGGGACTCAGATGAGACGAGCTCCATGCTGGAAGTCAAAGCCCCATGCTTAATGCCCGAGGTCCATGCGGGAAATCAGAGCTCCCTTCTGGGACTCAGATGAGACGAGCTCCATGCTGGAAGTCAAAGCCCCATGCTTAATGCCCGAGGTCCATGCGGGAAATCAGAGCTCCCTTCTGGGACTCAGATGAGACGAGCTCCATGCTGGAAGTCAGCGCTCCATGCTTAATGCCCGAGGTCCATGCGGGAAATCAGAGCTCCCTTCTGGGACTCAGATGAGACGAGCTCCATGCTGGAAGTCAAAGCCCCATGCTTAATGCCCGAGGTCCATGCGGGAAATCAGAGCTCCCTTCTGGGACTCAGATGAGACGAGCTCCATGCTGGAAGTCAGAGCGTAATGCCAGAGGTCCATGCGGGAAATCAGAGCTCCCTTCTGGGACTCAGATGAGACGAGCTCCATGCAAGCCAAAGATCCCAAAATGCAGCGGCACTCAGTCCCAAAACGGACCCGCATGGATCCCAAAATGCAGCGGCACTCAGTCCCAGCAAAGTACCAGCACGCATCCCAAAATGTCACAAAGTCGCCTATCCGGAGCTCACGCAAAGCATCTTGCACAGTCTCAGCAAAGCCCAGCATTCATCCCAAAATGTAACAAAGTAGCCTTAATGCCCGAGGTCCATGCGGGAAATCAGAGCTCCCTTCCGGGACTCAGATGAGACGAGCTCCATGCTGGAAGTGAGAGCCCCATGCCTAATGCCCGAGGTCCATGCGGGAAATCAGAGCTCCCTTCCGGGTCCTCAGATGAGACGAGCTCCATGCTGGAAGTCAGCGCTTAATGCCAGAGGTCCATGCGGGAAATCAGAGCTCCCTTCTGGGACTCAGATGAGACGAGCTCCATGCTGGAAGTCAAAGCCCCATGCTTAATGCCCGAGGTCCATGCGGGAAATCAGAGCTCCTTCTGGGACTCAGATGAGACGAGCTCCATGCTGGAGAGTCAAAGCCCCATGCTTAATGCCCGATGGTCCGATGCGGGAGAATCAGAGCTCCCTTCTGGGACGTCATGATGAGACCGAGCGCCCATGCTGGACACGTCAAAGCCCCATGTCTTAATGCCCGACGGTCACATGCGGAGAAAATCATATGCTTCCATTCCTGGGACTCAGTCTATGAGACGAGCTCCAATGCTGGAACTGTCAGCGCTCACATGCTTAATTGCCCCGAGGTCCATGGCGGGAAATAAGAGCTCCCTTCTGTGGACTCAGATATGACAGACGAGCTCGCATGCTGGCACAGTACAAAGGCCCCATGCCTTAAATGCAGCGAGGGTCCATGCGGGAAATCTAGAGCGCCCAGTCTGGGTACTCTAGATGAGAACAGAGCCTCCATGCCTGGACTAAGTCAGTAGCGTCAAATGCCAGAGGTCCCATGGCGGGAAATCAGAGCTCCCTTCTGGACTCAGAATGAGACGAGCTTCATGCAAAGCCAAAGATCCCAAAATTCAGCGGCACTCAGTCCCAAAACGGACCCGCATGGATCCCAAAAGGCAGGGCGGCACTCAGTACCCAGCAAAGTACCAGCACGCATTCCCAAAATGTCACAAAGTCGCCTATCCGGAAGCTCACGCAAAGCATCTTGCACAGTCCTCAGCAAAGCCCAGCATTCATCCCAAAATGTAACAAAGTAGGCCTTAATGCCCGAGGTCCATGCGGGAAATCAGAGCTCCCTTCCGGGACTCAGATGAGACGAGCTCCATGCTGGAAGTGAGAGCCCCCATGCCTAATGCCCGAGGTCCATGCGGGAAAATCAGTAGCTTCCCTTCCGGGTCTCAGATGAGACGAGCTCCATGCTGGAAGTCAGCGCTTAATGCCAGAGGTCCATGCGGGAAATCAGAGCTCCCTTCTGGGACTACAGATGAGACGAGCTCCATGCTGGAAGTCAAAGCCCCATGCTTAATGCCCGAGGTCCATGCGGGAAATCAGAGCTCCCTTCTGGGACTCAGATGAGACGAGCTCCATGCTGGGAAGTCAAGCCCCATGCTTAATGCCCGAGGTCCATGCGGGAAATCAGAGCTCCCTTCTGGGACTCAGATGAGACGAGCTCCATGCTGGAAGTCAAAGCCCCATGCTTAATGCCCGAGGTCCATGCGGGAAATCAGAGCTCCCTTCTGGGACTCAGATGAGACGAGCTCCATGCTGGAAGTCAGCGCTCCATGCTTAATGCCCGAGGTCCATAGCGGGAAATAAGAGCTCCCTTCTGGGACTCAGATGAGACGAGCTCCATGCTGGAAGTCAGAGCTTAATGCCAGAGGTCCATGCGGGAAATCAGAGCTCCCTTCTGGGACTCAGATGAGACGAGCTCCATGCTGGAAGTCAGATGCGTAATGCCAGAGGTCCATGCGGGAAATCAGAGCTCCCTTCCGGGACTCAGATGAGACGAGCTCCATGCTGGAAGTCAGAGCCCATGCCTTAATTGCCAGAGGTCCATGCGGGAAATCAGAGCTCCCTTCTGGGACTCAGATGAGACGAGCTCCATGCTGGAAGTCAGAGCCCCATGCTAATGCCCCGAGGTCCATGCGGGAAATCAGAGCTCCCTTCTGGGACTCAGATGAGACGAGCTCCATGC
>NW_026904863.1:0-4142 GCF_024500275.1 Phycodurus eques | reverse complement strand
TTAGAGTAGAACTCTGCCCTTTATACTAGTTACAGGCAGTTTTTTGAATCCAAAAGCTTTGGTTGGAGTTTTACACACATTTGCAGTTTTTTATTGCTTAAAAACGCTTCCCAGCGCCTGCTGTACACGTTTTCTATTTTGACTCATAACTTCAAAAAGGATGCTTTCCCAGTAAAATCTCTGGCTATTTAGAGTAGAACTCTGCCCTTTATACTAGTTACAGGCAGTTTTTTGAATCCAAAAGCTTTGGTTGGAGTTTTACACACATTTGCAGTTTTTTATTGCTTAAAAACGCTTCCCAGCGCCTGCTGTACACGTTTTCTATTTTGACTCATAACTTCACAAAGGATGCTTTCCCAGTAAAATCTCTGGCTATTTAGAGTAGAACTCTGCCCTTTATACTAGTTACAGGCAGTTTTTTGAATCCAAAAGCTTTGGTTGGAGTTTTACACACATTTGCAGTTTTTTATTGCTTAAAAACGCTTCCCAGCGCCTGCTGTACACGTTTTCTATTTTGACTCATAACTTCAAAAAGGGATGTCTTTGCCAGTAAATCTCTGGCTATTTAGAGTAGAACTCTGCCCTTTATACTAGTTACAGGCTAGTGTTTTTGAATCCAAAAGCTTTGGTTGGAGTTTACACACATTTGCAGTTTTTTATTGCTTAAAAACGCCTTCCCAGCGCCTTGGCTGTACACTTTTTTATTTTGACTCATAACTTCACAAAGGATGCTTTCCCAGTAAATCTCTGGCTATTTAGAGTAGAACTCTGCCCTTTATACTAGTTACAGGCAGTTTTTTTGAATCCAAAGCTTTGGTTGGAGTTTTACACACATTTGCAGTTTTTTATGCTTAAAAACGCTTCCCAGCGCTGCTGTACACTGTTTTCTATTTTGACTCATAACTTCAAAAAGGATGCTTTCCCAGTAAAATCTCTGGCTATTTAGAGTAGAAACTCTGCCCTTTATACTAGTTACAGGCAGTTTTTTGAATCCAAAAGCTTTGGTTGGAGTTTTACACACATTTGCAGTTTTTTTATTGCTTTAAAAACGCTTCCCCAGCGCCTGCTGTACCACGTTTTCTATTTTGACTCATAACTTCAAAAAGGATGCTTTCCCAGTAGAAATCTCTGGCTATTTAGAGTAGAACTCTGCCCTTTATACTAGTTACAGGCAGTTTTTTTAATCCAAAAGCTTTGTTGGAGTTTTACACACATTTGCAGTTTTTTTATTGCTTAAAAAACGCTTCCCAGCGCCTGCTGTACACTTTTTTTATTTTGACTCATAACTTCACAAAGGATGCTTTCCCAGTAAAATCTCTGGCTATTTAGAGTAGAACTCTGCCCTTTATACTAGTTACAGGCAGTTTTTTGAATCCAAAAGCTTTGGTTGGAGTTTTACACACATTTGCAGTTTTTTATTGCTTAAAAACGCTTCCCAGCGCCTGCTGTACACGTTTTCTATTTTGACTCATAACTTCAAAAAGGATGCTTTCCCAGTAAAATCTCTGGCTATTTAGAGTAGAACTCTGCCCTTTATACTAGTTACAGGCAGTTTTTTGAATCCAAAAGCTTTGGTTGGAGTTTTACACACATTTGCAGTTTTTTATTGCTTAAAAACGCTTCCCAGCGCCTGCTGTACACGTTTTCTATTTTGACTCATAACTTCAAAAAGGATGCTTTCCCAGTAAAATCTCTGGCTATTTAGAGTAGAACTCTGCCCTTTATACTAGTTACAGGCAGTTTTTTGAATCCAAAAGCTTTGGTTGGAGTTTTACACACATTTGCAGTTTTTTATTGCTTAAAAACGCTTCCCAGCGCCTGCTGTACACGTTTTCTATTTTGACTCATAACTTCAAAAAGGATGCTTTCCCAGTAAATATATCTGGCTATTTAGAGTAGAACTCTGCCCTTTATACTAGTTACAGGCAGTTTTTTGAATCCAAAAGCTTTGGTTGGAGTTTTACACACATTTGCAGTTTTTTATTGCTTAAAAACGCTTCCCAGCGCCTGCTGTACACGTTTTTCTATTTTGACTCATAACTTCAAAAGGATGCTTTCCCAGTAAATCTCTGGCTATTTAGAGTAGACACTCTGCCCTTTATACTAGTTACAGGCAGTTTTTGAATCCAAAGCTTTGGGTTGGAGTTTTTACACACATTTGCAGTTTTTTATTGCTTAAAAACGCTTCCCAGCGCCTGCTGTACACGTTTTCTATTTTGACTCATAACTTCAAAAAGGATGCTTTCCCAGTAAAATCTCTGGCTATTTAGAGTAGAACTCTGCCCTTTATACTAGTTACAGGCAGTTTTTTTAATCCAAAAGCTTTGGTTGGAGTTTTACACACATTTGCAGTTTTGTATTGCTTAAAAACGCTTCCCAGCACCTGCTGTACACGTTTTTCTATTTTGACTCATAACTTCACAAAGGATGCTTTCCCAGTAAAATCTCTGGCTATTTAGAGTAGAACTCTGCCCTTTATACTAGTTACAGGCAGTTTTTTGAATCCAAAAGCTTTGGTTGGAGTTTTACACACATTTGCAGTTTTTTATTGCTTAAAAACGCTTTCCAGCGCCTGCTGTACACGTTTTCTATTTTGACTCATAACTTCAAAAAGGATGCTTTCCCAGTAAAATCTCTGGCTATTAGAGTAGAACTCTGCCCTTTATACTAGTTACAGGCAGTTTTTTGAATCCAAAAGCTTTGGTTGGAGTTTTACACACATTTGCAGTTTTTTATTGCTTAAAAACGCTTCCCAGCGCCTTGGCTGTACACTTTTTCTATTTTGACTCATAACTTCAAAAAGGATGCTTTCCCAGTAAAATCTCTGGCTATTTAGAGTAGAACTCTGCCCTTTATACTAGTTACAGGCAGTTTTTTTAATCCAAAAGCTTTGGTTGGAGTTTTACACACATTTGCAGTTTTTATTGCTTAAAAACGCTTCCCAGCGCCTGCTGTACACGTTTTCTATTTTGACTCATAACTTCAAAAAGGATGCTTTCCCAGTAAAATCTCTGGCTATTTAGAGTAGAACTCTGCCCTTTATACTAGTTACAGGCAGTTTTTTTGAATCCAAAAGCTTTGGTTGGAGTTTTACACACATTTGCAGTTTTTTATTGCTTAAAAACGCTTCCCAGCGCCTTGGCTGTACACTTTTTTATTTTGACTCATAACTTCAAAAAGGATGCTTTCCCAGTAAAATCTCTGGCTATTTAGAGTAGAACTCTGCCCTTTATACTAGTTACAGGCACGTTTTTTGAATCCAAAAGCTTTGGTTGGAGTTTTACACACATTTGCAGTTTTTTATTGCTTAAAAACGCTTCCCAGCACCTGCTGTACACGTTTTCTATTTTGACTCATAACTTCAAAAGGATGCTTTCCCAGTAAATATCTCTGGCTATTTAGAGTAGAACTCTGCCCTTTATACTAGTTACAGGCAGTTTTTTGAATCCAAAAGCTTTGGTTGGAGTTTTACACACATTTGCAGTTTTTTATTGCTTAAAAAACGCTTCCCAGCGCCTGCTGTACACGTTTTCTATTTTGACTCATACTTCAAAAAGGATGCTTTCCCAGTAAAATCTCTGGCTATTTAGAGTAGAACTCTGCCCTTTATACTAGTTACAGGCAGTTTTTTTAATCCAAAAGCTTTGGTTGGAGTTTTACACACATTTGCAGTTTTTTATTGCTTAAAAACGCTTCCCAGCGCCTGGCTGTACACGTTTTCTATTTTGACTCATAACTTCAAAAGGATGCTTTCACAGTAAATCTCTGGCTATGTAGAGTAGAACTCTGCCCTTTATACTAGTACAGGCAGTTTTTTGAATCCAAAAGCTTTGGTTGGAGTTTTACACACATTTGCAGTTTTTTATTGCTTAAAAACGCTTCCCAGCGACTGCTGTACACGTTTTCTATTTGACTCATAACTTCAAAAAGGATGCTTTCCCAGTAAAATCTCTGGCTATTTAGAGTAGAAACTCTGCCCTTTATACTAGTTACAGGGCAGTTTTTTGAATCCAAAAGCTTTTGGTTGGAGTTTTACACACATTTGCAGTTTTTTATTGCTTAAAAACGCTTCCCCAGCGCCTGCTGTACACGTTTTCTATTTTGACTCATAACTCAAAAGGATGCTTTCCCAGAAAATTTCT
>NW_026904862.1:0-4166 GCF_024500275.1 Phycodurus eques | reverse complement strand
CCGAGGTCCATGCGGGAAATCAGAGCTCCCTTCTGGGACTCAGATGAGACGAGCTCCATGCTGGAAGTCAAAGCCCCATGCTTAATGCCCGAGGTCCATGCGGGAAATCAGAGCTCCCTTCCGGGACTCAGATGAGACGAGCTCCATGCTGGAAGTCAGAGCTTAATGCCAGAGGTCCATGCGGGAAATCAGAGCTCCCTTCTGGGACTCAGATGAGACGAGCTCCATGCTGGAAGTCAGAGCGTAATGCCAGAGGTCCATGCGGGAAATCAGAGCTCCCTTCCGGGACTCAGATGAGACGAGCTCCATGCTGGAAGTCATAGCTTAATGCCCAGAGGTCCATGCGGGAAATCAGAGCTCCCTTCCGGGACTCAGATGAGACGAGCTCCATGCTGGAAGTGAGAGCCCCATGCCTAATGCCCGAGGTCCATGCGGGAAATCAGAGCTCCCTTCTGGGACTCAGATGAGACGAGCTCCATGCTGGAAGTCAGAGCGTAATGCCAGAGGTCCATGCGGGAAATCAGAGCTCCCTTCTGGGACTCAGATGAGACGAGCTCCATGCTGGAAGTCAGCGCTCCATGCTTAATGCCCGAGGTCCATGCGGGAAATAAGAGCTCCCTTCTGGGACTCAGATGAGACGAGCTCCATGCTGGAAGTCAGAGCTTAATGCCAGAGGTCCATGCGGGAAATAAGAGCTCCCTTCTGGGACTCAGATGAGACGAGCTCCATGCTGGAAGTCAGAGCCCCATGCTTAATGCCCGAGGTCCATGCGGGAAATCAGAGCTCCCTTCCGGGACTCAGATGAGACGAGCTCCATGCTGGAAGTGAGAGCCCCATGCCTAATGCCCGAGGTCCATGCGGGAAATCAGAGCTCCCTTCTGGGACTCAGATGAGACGAGCTCCATGCAAGCCAAAGATCCCAAAATGCAGCGGCACTAAGTCCCAGCCTGGACCCCAAAACGGACCATCATGTATTCCAAAATGCAGCGGCACTCAGTCCCAAAACGGACCCGCATGGATCCCAAAATGCAGCGGCACTCAGGCCCAGCAAAGTACCAGCACGCATCCCAAAATGTCACAAAGTCGCCTATCCGGAGCTCACGCAAAGCATCTTGCACAGTCTCAGCAAAGCCCAGCATTCATCCCAAAATGTAACAAAGTAGCCTTAATGCCCGAGGTCCATGCGGGAAATCAGAGCTCCCTTCCGGGTCTCAGATGAGACGAGCTCCATGCTGGAAGTCAGCGCTCCATGCTTAATGCCCGAGGTCCATGCGGGAAATAAGAGCTCCCTTCCGGGTCTCAGATGAGACGAGCTCCATGCTGGAAGTCAGAGCTTAATGCCAGAGGTCCATGCGGGAAATAAGAGCTCCCTTCTGGGACTCAGATGAGACGAGCTCCATGCTGGAAGTCAGAGCTTAATGCCCGAGGTCCATGCGGGAAAGTCAGAGCTCCCTTCTGGGACTCAGATGAGACGAGCTCCATGCTGGAAGTCAAAGCCCCATGCTTAATGCCCGAGGTCCATGCGGGAAATCAGAGCTCCCTTCCGGGACTCAGATGAGACGAGCTCCATGCTGGAAGTCAGAGCTCCATGCTTAATGCCCGAGGTCCATGCGGGAAGTCAGAGCTCCCTTCTGGGACTCAGATGAGACGAGCTCCATGCTGGAAGTGAGAGCCCCATGCCTAATGCCCGAGGTCCATGCGGGAAATCAGAGCTCCCTTCTGGGACTCAGATGAGACGAGCTCCATGCTGGAAGTCAGAGCGTAATGCCAGAGGTCCATGCGGGAAATCAGAGCTCCCTTCTGGGACTCAGATGAGACGAGCTCCATGCTGGAAGTCAGCGCTCCATGCTTAATGCCCGAGGTCCATGCGGGAAATAAGAGCTCCCTTCTGGGACTCAGATGAGACGAGCTCCATGCTGGAAGTCAGAGCTTAATGCCAGAGGTCCATGCGGGAAATAAGAGCTCCCTTCTGGGACTCAGATGAGACGAGCTCCATGCTGGAAGTCAGAGCCCCATGCTTAATGCCCGAGGTCCATGCGGGAAATCAGAGCTCCCTTCCGGGACTCAGATGAGACGAGCTCCATGCTGGAAGTGAGAGCCCCATGCCTAATGCCCGAGGTCCATGCGGGAAATCAGAGCTCCCTTCTGGGACTCAGATGAGACGAGCTCCATGCAAGCCAAAGATCCCAAAATGCAGCGGCACTAAGTCCCAGCCTGGACCCCAAAACGGACCATCATGTATTCCAAAATGCAGCGGCACTCAGTCCCAAAACGGACCCGCATGGATCCCAAAATGCAGCGGCACTCAGTCCCAGCAAAGTACCAGCACGCATCCCAAAATGTCACAAAGTCGCCTATCCGGAGCTCACGCAAAGCATCTTGCACAGTCTCAGCAAAGCCCAGCATTCATCCCAAAATGTAACAAAGTAGCCTTAATGCCCGAGGTCCATGCGGGAAATCAGAGCTCCCTTCCGGGTCTCAGATGAGACGAGCTCCATGCTGGAAGTCAGCGCTCCATGCTTAATGCCCGAGGTCCATGCGGGAAATAAGAGCTCCCTTCCGGGTCTCAGATGAGACGAGCTCCATGCTGGAAGTCAGAGCTTAATGCCAGAGGTCCATGCGGGAAATAAGAGCTCCCTTCTGGGACTCAGATGAGACGAGCTCCATGCTGGAAGTCAGAGCTTAATGCCCGAGGTCCATGCGGGAAGTCAGAGCTCCCTTCTGGGACTCAGATGAGACGAGCTCCATGCTGGAAGTCAAAGCCCCATGCTTAATGCCCGAGGTCCATGCGGGAAATCAGAGCTCCCTTCCGGGACTCAGATGAGACGAGCTCCATGCTGGAAGTCAGAGCTCCATGCTTAATGCCCGAGGTCCATGCGGGAAGTCAGAGCTCCCTTCTGGGACTCAGATGAGACGAGCTCCATGCTGGAAGTCAGAGCTTAATGCCAGAGGTCCATGCGGGAAATCAGAGCTCCCTTCTGGGACTCAGATGAGACGAGCTCCATGCTGGAAGTCAGAGCGTAATGCCAGAGGTCCATGCGGGAAATCAGAGCTCCCTTCTGGGACTCAGATGAGACGAGCTCCATGCAAGCCAAAGATCCCAAAATGCAGCGGCACTAAGTCCCAGCCTGGACCCCAAAACGGACCATCATGTATTCCAAAATGCAGCGGCACTCAGTCCCAAAACGGACCCGCATGGATCCCAAAATGCAGCGGCACTCAGTCCCAGCAAAGTACCAGCACGCATCCCAAAATGTCACAAAGTCGCCTATCCGGAGCTCACGCAAAGCATCTTGCACAGTCTCAGCAAAGCCCAGCATTCATCCCAAAATGTAACAAAGTAGCCTTAATGCCCGAGGTCCATGCGGGAAATCAGAGCTCCCTTCTGGGACTCAGATGAGACGAGCTCCATGCTGGAAGTCAAGCCCCATGCTTAATGCCCGAGGTCCATGCGGGAAATCAGAGCTCCCTTCTGGGACTCAGATGAGACGAGCTCCATGCTGGAAGTCAGCCCCATGCTTAATGCCCGAGGTCCATGCGGGAAATCAGAGCTCCCTTCTGGGACTCAGATGAGACGAGCTCCATGCTGGAAGTCAGAGCGTAATGCCAGAGGTCCATGCGGGAAATCAGAGCTCCCTTCTGGGACTCAGATGAGACGAGCTCCATGCAAGCCAAAGATCCAAAATGCAGCGGCACTCAGTCCCAAAACGGACCCGCATGGGATCCCAAAATGCAGCGCACTCAGTCCCAGCAAAGTACCAGCACGCATCCCAAAATGTCACAAAGTCGCCTATCCGGAGCTCACGCAAAGCATCTTGCACAGTCTCAGCAAAGCCCAGCATTCATCCCAAAATGTACAAAGTAGCCTTAATGCCCGAGGTCCATGCGGGAAATCAGAGCTCCCTTCTGGGACTCAGATGAGACGAGCTCCATGCTGGAAGTCAGAGCCCCATGCTTAATGCCCGAGGTCCATGCGGGAAATCAGAGCTCCCTTCCGGGGACTCAGATGAGACGAGCTCCATGCTGGAAGTCAGAGCTTAATGCCAGAGGTCCATGCGGGAAATCAGAGCTCCCTTCTGGGACTCAGATGAGACGAGCTCCATGCTGGAAGTCAGAGCTTAATGCCCGAGGTCCATGCGGGAAATCAGAGCTCCCTTCTGGGACTC
>NW_026904861.1:0-4170 GCF_024500275.1 Phycodurus eques | reverse complement strand
AAGCACTCGGTTTCTCTCCAGTAGTAGGCCTTTATTGAGTAAATTGTAACCTGACGACCTATGTGTATTTTGGCAGGACCTTTTAGCGCCTACTTTTCAGCTACTGGGCTAAGATTTGGAAACAAACGATCGGTGGGAATCCAGCTTTCAGGGGAGGCCTCCTCGAATCTCTGGACGGCTGTGGGGCCGAGCGGCGAGCGTCAAGCACTCAGTTTTCGGTCCAGTAGTAGGCCTTTATTGACTAAATTGTAACATGACAACACCTATGTGACTTTTTGCAAGGAGCTTTTTAGCGCTTACGTTTGAGCTAGTGCGCTAAGATTTGAAACAAACGACGGTGGGAATCCAGCTTTCAGGTGAGGCCTCCACCGAGTCTCTGGACAGCTGTGGGGCCGAGCGGCGAGCGTCTCAAGCACTCTGTTTCGCTCAGTAGTAGGCCTTTATGACTAATTGTAACATGACAACCTATGTGACTTCGGCACGGCTTTTAGGTCGCTTACTTTGAGCCTAGTGGGCTACGATTTGACAAACAACGAGCGTGGGAATCCAGCTTTCAGGGGAGGCCTCTCGAAGCCTCTCGGACGCTGTGGGGACGAAACGGCGAGCGTCGAAGCACTCGGTTTCGCTCCAGTAGTAGGCCCTTTTATTGAGTAAATTGTAACCTGACAGACCTATGTGATTTTGGCAGGACCTTTTAGCGCCTACTTTTCAGCTACTGGGCTAAGATTTGAAACAACGATCGTGGAATGCAGCTTTCAGGGAGGCCTCTTCCAAGCCTCTCGGAGTCATGGGGCAGAACGGCGAACCGTCAAAGCACTCGGTTTCGCTCCAGCAGTAGGCCTTTAGTGACTAAATTGTAACATGACAACCTATGTGACTTTGGCAGGACTTTTTAAGCGCTTACTTTTGAGCTAGTTGGCTAAGATTTGAAACAACGATCGGTGGGATTCCAGATTTAAGGGGAGGCCTCCCCCGAGTCTCTGGATGGCTGTGGGCCGAACGGCGAGCGTCAAAGCACTCGGTTTTCTCTCCAGTCGTAGGCCTTTAAATGACGAAATTGTAACATGAACGAACTTTGTGATTTTGGCAGGACTTTTTAGCGCCTACTTTTCAGCTACTGGCGAAGATTTGAAAACAAACGATCGGTGGGAATCCAGCTTTCAGGGTAGGCCTCTGCCAAGCCTCTCGGAGTTTCGTGGGCCCCGAACGGCGAGCGTCAAAGCACTCTGTTTCGCTCCAGTAGTAGGCCTTTATTGACTAAATTGTAACATGACAACCTATGTAACTTTGGCAGCCTTTTTAGCGCTTACTTTTGACCTAGTGCGCTAAGATTTGAAACAAACGATCGGTGGGAATCCAGCTTTCAGGGGAGTCCTCCCCCGAGTCTCTGGACGGCTGTGGGGCCGAGCGGCGAGCGTTAAAGCACTCAGTTTTGCATCGAGTACCATGACGACCGATTTGACTTCGGCACGACTTTAGGGTCGCTTAATTTCAGTCTAGCGGGCTAGGAATTCACACAGACAATCCTTAGGAATCCAGCTTTCAGGGGAGGCCACTTTAAGCCTCTCAGAGGTCGTGGGGCCTAACGGCGAGCGTCAAAGCAATCGTGTTTTCGCTCCAGTAGTAGGCCTTTATTGACTAAATTGTAACATGACGACCTATGTGACTTTGGCAGGGATTTTTTTGCGCCTACTTTTCAGCTACTGAGCTAAGATTTGAAAAAAAACGATCGGTGGGAATCCAGCTTCAGGGGAGGCCTCCCCCGAGTCTCTGGACGGCTGTGGGGCCGAACGGCGAGCGTTAAAGCACTCAGTTTCGCTCGAGTACCATGACGACCGATTGACTTCGGCACGACTTTAGGTCGCTTAATTTCAGTCTAGCGGGCTAGGAATTCACACAGACAATCCTTGGGAATCCAGCTTTCAGGGGAGGGCCACTTTTAAGCCTCTCAGAGGTCGTGGGGCCTAACGGCGAGCGTCAAAGCAATCGGTTTCGCTCCAGTAGTAGGCCTTTATTGACTAAATTGTAACATGACAACCTATGTGACTTTGGCAGGACTTTTTTAGCGCTTACATTTTGACCAAGTGCGCTAAGATTTAAACACATGATCGGTGGGAATCCAGCTTTCAGGGGACGCCTCCCCCGAGTCTCTGGACGGCTGTGGGGCAGAGTGGCGAGCGTTAAAGCACTCAGTTTCGGTCCAGTAGTAGGCCTTTATTGACTAAATTGTAACATGACGACCTATGTGATTTTGGCAGGACTTTTAGGCGCCTACTTTTCAGTTACTGGGGCGAAGATTTGAAACAACGATCGGTGGGAATCCAGCTTTCAGGGGAGGCCTCTTCCAAGCCTCTCGGAGGTCGTGGGGCCGAACGGCGAGCCGTCAGTGAGCACCTCGTTTCATCTCGCAGTAGTAGGGAATCCTTATTGACTAAATTTGTACATGACGAACCTATGTGACTTTGGCAAGACTTTTTAGCGCCTACGTTTGACCTAGTGGGGCTAAAGATTGAAAACAAACGATCGGTGGGGAAATCCAGCCTTTCGGGGAGGCCTCCCCCGAGTCTCTGGACGGCTGTGGGGCCGAGCGGCGACCGTTTAAAGCACTCAGTTTCGCTCGAGTACCATGACGACCGATTTGACTTCGGCACAACTTTAGGTCGCTTAATTCAGCCTAGCGGGCTAGGAATTCACACAGACAATCCTTGGGAATCCAGCTTTCAGGGAGAGGCCGCTTCCAGCCTCTCAGAGGTCCGTGGGGCCTAACGGCGAGCGTCAAAGGCACTCGGTTTCGGTCTCAGTAGGAGGCCTTTATTGACTAAATTGTAACATGATGACCTATGTGATTTTGGCAGGACTTTTAGCGCCTACTTTTCAGCTACTGGGCTAAGATTTGAAACAAACGATCGTGGGGAATCCAGCTTTCAGGGGAGGCCTCTTCCAAGCCTCTCGGAGGTCGTGGGGCATAACGGCGAGCGTCAAAGCGCTCGTTTTCGGTCTCAGTAGTAGGCCTTTATTGACTAAATTGTACCATGACGACCTATGTGATTTGGCAGGACATTTTAGCGCTTACTTTTGAGTTAGTGGGCTAAGATTTGAAACACATTATCGGTGGCAATACAGCTTTCAGGGGAGTCCTCCCCCGAGTCTCTGGACGGCTGTGGGGCCGAGCGGCGAGCGTCAAAGCACTCAGTTTCGGTCCAGTAGGAGGCCTTTATTGACTAAATTGTAACATGAACGATCTATGTGATTTTGGCAGGACTTTTTAGCGCCTACTTTTCAGCTACTGGGCTAAAATTTGAAAGAAACGATCGGTGGGAATCCAGCTTTCAGGGAGGCCTCTTCTAAGCCTCTCGGAGGTCGTGGGCCCCGAACGGCTGAGCGTCAAAAGCACTCGCGTTTCGCTCCAGCAGTAGGCCTTTATTGACTAAATTGTAACATGACGACCTATGTGACTTTGGCATGACTTTTTAGCGCTTACTTTTGAGCTAGTTGGCTAAGATTGAAACAAACAATCGGTGGGAATCCAGCTTTCAGGGGACGCCTCTCCCGAGTCTCTAGAACGGCTGTGGGGCTGCGAACGGCGAGCGTCAAAGACACTCTGTTTCTCATCCAGTAGTTGGCCTTTATTGAGTAAATTGTAACAACGACCTATGTGATTTTGGCAGGACTTTTTAGCGCCTACTTTTCAGCTACTGGGCTAAGATTTGAAATAAACGATCGGTGGGAATCCAGCTTTCAGGGGAGGCCTCTTTCAAGCTCTCAGAGGTTTGTTGGGGCCGAGCGGCGAGCGTCAAAGCACTCATTTCGGTCCAGTGATAGGCCTTTATTGACTAAATTGTAACATGACGACCTATGTGATTTTGGAGGACTTTTTAGCGCTTACGTTTGAGCTAGTGGGCTAAGATTAAAACAAACGATCGGTGTGAATCCAGCTTTAAGGGAAGGCCTCCCCGAGTCTCTGGACGGCTGTGGGGCGAGCGGCGATCGTTAAAGCACTCAGTTTCGGTACAGTGATAGGCCTTTATTGACTAAATTGTAACATGACGACCTATGTGATTTTGGCAGGACTTTAGCGCTTACGTTTGAGCTAGTGGGCTAAGATTTAAAACAACGATCGGTGGGAATCCAGCTTTCAGGGGAGGCCTCCCCCGAGTCTCTGGACGGCTG
>NW_026904860.1:0-4180 GCF_024500275.1 Phycodurus eques | reverse complement strand
CCGCTGCATTTTGGAATACATGACTGGTCCGTTTTGGGTCCAGGACTGGACTTAGTGCCGCTGCATTTTGGGATCTTTGGCTTTGCATGGAGCTCGTCTCATCTCGAGTCCCAGAAGGGAGCTCTGATTTCCCGCATGGACCTCTGGCATTAACGCTCTGACTTCCAGCATGGAGCTCGTCTCATCTGAGTCCGAAGGGAGCTCTGATTTCCCGCATGGACCTCTGGCATTAAGCTCTGACTTCCAGCATGGAGCTCGTCTCATCTGAGTCCCAGAAGGGAGCTCTGATTTCCCGCATGGACCTCGGGCATTAAGCTGGAGCTCTGACTTCCAGCATGGAGCTCGTCTCATCTGAGTCCCAGAAGGGAGCTCTGATTTCCCGCATGGACCTCGGGCATTAGCATGGGGCTCTGACTTCCAGCATGGAGCTCGTCTCATCTGAGTCCCAGAAGGGAGCTCTGATTTCCCGCATGGACCTCGGGCATTAGCATGGGGCTCTGACTTCCAGCATGGAGCTCGTCTCATCTGAGTCCCAGAAGGGAGCTCTGATTTCCCGCATGGACCTCTGGCATTAAGCTCTGACTTCCAGCATGGAGCTCGTCTCATCTGAGTCCCAGAAGGGAGCTCTGATTTCCCGCATGGACCTCGGGCATTAAGCATGGGCTGACTTCCAGCATGGAGCTCGTCTCATCTGAGTCCCAGAAGGGAGCTCTGATTTCCCGCATGGACCTCTGGCATTACGCTCTGACTTCCAGCATGGAGCTCGTCTCATCTGAGTCCCAGAAGGGAGCTCTGATTTCCCGCATGGACCTCGGGCATTAGCATGGGGCTCTGACTTCCAGCATGGAGCTCGTCTCATCTGAGTCCCAGAAGGGAGCTCTGACTTCCCGCATGGACCTCGGGCATTAAGCATGGAGCTCTGACTTCCAGCATGGAGCTCGTCTCATCTGAGTCCCAGAAGGGAGCTCTGATTTCCCGCATGGACCTCGGGCATTAAGCATGGGGCTTTGACTTCCAGCATGGAGCTCGTCTCATCTGAGTCCCAGAAGGGAGCTCTGACTTCCCGCATGGACCTCGGGCATTAAGCTCTGACTTCCAGCATGGAGCTCGTCTCATCTGAGTCCCAGAAGGGAGCTCTTATTTCCCGCATGGACCTCTGGCATTAAGCTCTGACTTCCAGCATGGAGCTCGTCTCATCTGAGACCCGGAAGGGAGCTCTTATTTCCCGCATGGACCTCGGGCATTAAGCATGGAGCGCTGACTTCCAGCATGGAGCTCGTCTCATCTGAGACCCGGAAGGGAGCTCTGATTTCCCGCATGGACCTCGGGCATTAAGGCTACTTTGTTACATTTTGGGATGAATGCTGGGCTTTGCTGAGACTGTGCAAGATGCTTTGCGTGAGCTCCGGATAGGCGACTTTGTGACATTTTGGGATGCGTGCTGGTACTTTGCTGGGCCTGAGTGCCGCTGCATTTTGGGATCCATGCGGGTCCGTTTTGGGACTGAGTGCCGCTGCATTTTGGAATACATGATGGTCCGTTTTGGGGTCCAGGCTGGGACTTAGTGCCGCTGCATTTTGGGATCTTTGGCTTGCATGGAGCTCGTCTCATCTGAGTCCCAGAAGGGAGCTCTGATTTCCCGCATGGACCTCGGGCATTAGCATGGGGCTCTCACTTCCAGCATGGAGCTCGTCTCATCTGAGTCCCGGAAGGGAGCTCTGATTTCCCGCATGGACCTCGGGCATTAAGCATGGGGCTCTGACTTCCAGCATGGAGCTCGTCTCATCTGAGTCCCAGAAGGGAGCTCTTATTTCCCGCATGGACCTCTGGCATTAAGCTCTGACTTCCAGCATGGAGCTCGTCTCATCTGAGTCCCAGAAGGGAGCTCTTATTTCCCGCATGGACCTCGGGCATTAAGCATGGAGCGCTGACTTCCAGCATGGAGCTCGTCTCATCTGAGTCCCAGAAGGGAGCTCTGATTTCCCGCATGGACCTCTGGCATTACGCTCTGACTTCCAGCATGGAGCTCGTCTCATCTGAGTCCCAGAAGGGAGCTCTGATTTCCCGCATGGACCTCGGGCATTAGGCATGGGGCTCTCACTTCCAGCATGGAGCTCGTCTCATCTGAGTCCCAGAAGGGAGCTCTGACTTCCCGCATGGACCTCGGGCATTAAGCATGGAGCTCTGACTTCCAGCATGGAGCTCGTCTCATCTGAGTCCCGGAAGGGAGCTCTGATTTCCCGCATGGACCTCGGGCATTAAGCATGGGGCTTTGACTTCCAGCATGGAGCTCGTCTCATCTGAGTCCCAGAAGGGAGCTCTGACTTCCCGCATGGACCTCGGGCATTAAGCTCTGACTTCCAGCATGGAGCTCGTCTCATCTGAGTCCCAGAAGGGAGCTCTTATTTCCCGCATGGACCTCTGGCATTAAGCTCTGACTTCCAGCATGGAGCTCGTCTCATCTGAGACCCGGAAGGGAGCTCTTATTTCCCGCATGGACCTCGGGCATTAAGCATGGAGCGCTGACTTCCAGCATGGAGCTCGTCTCATCTGAGACCCGGAAGGGAGCTCTGATTTCCCGCATGGACCTCGGGCATTAAGGCTACTTTGTTACATTTTGGGATGAATGCTGGGCTTTGCTGAGACTGTGCAAGATGCTTTGCGTGAGCTCCGGATAGGCGACTTTGTGACATTTTGGGATGCGTGCTGGTACTTTGCTGGGCCTGAGTGCCGCTGCATTTTGGGATCCATGCGGGTCCGTTTTGGGACTGAGTGCCGCTGCATTTTGGAATACATGATGGTCCGTTTTGGGGTCCAGGCTGGGACTTAGTGCCGCTGCATTTTGGGATCTTTGGCTTGCATGGAGCTCGTCTCATCTGAGTCCCAGAAGGGAGCTCTGATTTCCCGCATGGACCTCGGCATTAGGCATGGGGCTCTCACTTCCAGCATGGAGCTCGTCTCATCTGAGTCCCGGAAGGGAGCTCTGATTTCCCGCATGGACCTCGGGCATTAAGCATGGGGCTCTGACTTCCAGCATGGAGCTCGTCTCATCTGAGTCCCAGAAGGGAGCTCTTATTTCCCGCATGGACCTCTGGCATTAAGCTCTGACTTCCAGCATGGAGCTCGTCTCATCTGAGTCCCAGAAGGGAGCTCTTATTTCCCGCATGGACCTCGGGCATTAAGCATGGAGCGCTGACTTCCAGCATGGAGCTCGTCTCATCTGAGTCCCAGAAGGGAGCTCTGATTTCCCGCATGGACCTCTGGCATTACGCTCTGACTTCCAGCATGGAGCTCGTCTCATCTGAGTCCCAGAAGGGAGCTCTGATTTCCCGCATGGACCTCGGGCATTAGGCATGGGGCTCTCACTTCCAGCATGGAGCTCGTCTCATCTGAGTCCCAGAAGGGAGCTCTGATTTCCCGCATGGACCTCGGCATTAAGCATGGAGCTCTGACTTCCAGCATGGAGCTCGTCTCATCTGAGTCCCGGAAGGGAGCTCTGATTTCCCGCATGGACCTCGGGCATTAAGCATGGGGCTTTGACTTCCAGCATGGAGCTCGTCTCATCTGAGTCCCAGAAGGGAGCTCTGACTTCCCGCATGGACCTCGGGCATTAAGCTCTGACTTCCAGCATGGAGCTCGTCTCATCTGAGTCCCAGAAGGGAGCTCTGATTTCCCGCATGGACCTCTGGCATTAAGCTCTGACTTCCAGCATGGAGCTCGTCTCATCTGAGTCCCAGAAGGGAGCTCTTATTTCCCGCATGGACCTCGGGCATTAGCATGGGGCTCTGACTTCCAGCATGGAGCTCGTCTCATCTGAGACCCGGAAGGGAGCTCTGATTTCCCGCATGGACCTCGGGCATTAAGGCTACTTTGTTACATTTTGGGATGAATGCTGGGCTTTGCTGAGACTGTGCAAGATGCTTTGCGTGAGCTCCGGATAGGCGACTTTGTGACATTTTGGGATGCGTGCTGGTACTTTGCTGGGCCTGAGTGCCGCTGCATTTTGGGATCCATGCGGGTCCGTTTTGGGACTGAGTGCCGCTGCATTTTGGAATACATGATGGTCCGTTTTGGGGTCCAGGCTGGGACTTAGTGCCGCTGCATTTTGGGATCTTTGGCTTGCATGGAGCTCGTCTCATCTGAGTCCCAGAAGGGAGCTCTGATTTCCCGCATGGACCTC
>NW_026904859.1:0-4182 GCF_024500275.1 Phycodurus eques | reverse complement strand
CTGAGTCCCAGAAGGGAGCTCTGATTTCCCGCATGGACCTCGGGCATTAAGCATGGGGCTTGACTTCCAGCATGGAGCTCGTCTCATCTGAGTCCCAGAAGGGAGCTCTGATTTCCCGCATGGACCTCGGGCATTAAGCTCTGACTTCCAGCATGGAGCTCGTCTCATCTGAGTCCCAGAAGGGAGCTCTGATTTCCCGCATGGACCTCGGGCATTAAGCATGGGGCTTTGACTTCCAGCATGGAGCTCGTCTCATCTGAGTCCCAGAAGGGAGCTCTGATTTCCCGCATGGACCTCGGGCATTAAGCATGGGGCTCTGACTTCCAGCATGGAGCTCGTCTCATCTGAGTCCCAGAAGGGAGCTCTTATTTCCCGCATGGACCTCTGGCATTAAGCTCTGACTTCCAGCATGGAGCTCGTCTCATCTGAGTCCCAGAAGGGAGCTCTGATTTCCCGCATGGACCTCGGGCATTAAGCATGGGGCTTGACTTCCAGCATGGAGCTCGTCTCATCTGAGTCCCAGAAGGGAGCTCTGATTTCCCGCATGGACCTCGGGCATTAAGCATGGGGCTCTGACTTCCAGCATGGAGCTCGTCTCATCTGAGTCCCAGAAGGGAGCTCTTATTTCCCGCATGGACCTCTGGCATTAAGCTCTGACTTCCAGCATGGAGCTCGTCTCATCTGAGACCCGGAAGGGAGCTCTGATTTCCCGCATGGACCTCGGGCATTAGGCATGGGGCTCTCACTTCCAGCATGGAGCTCGTCTCATCTGAGTCCCGGAAGGGAGCTCTGATTTCCCGCATGGACCTCGGGCATTAAGGCTACTTTGTTACATTTTGGGATGAATGCTGGGCTTTGCTGAGACTGTGCAAGATGCTTTGCGTGAGCTCCGGATAGGCGACTTTGTGACATTTTGGGATGCGTGCTGGTACTTTGCTGGGACTGAGTGCCGCTGCATTTTGGGATCCATGCGGGTCCGTTTTGGGACTGAGTGCCGCTGCATTTTGGGATCTTTGGCTTGCATGGAGCTCGTCTCATCTGAGTCCCAGAAGGGAGCTCTGATTTCCCGCATGGACCTCTGGCATTACGCTCTGACTTCCAGCATGGAGCTCGTCTCATCTGAGTCCCAGAAGGGAGCTCTGATTTCCCGCATGGACCTCGGGCATTAAGCTCTCACTTCCAGCATGGAGCTCGTCTCATCTGAGTCCCGGAAGGGAGCTCTGATTTCCCGCATGGACCTCTGGCATTACGCTCTGACTTCCAGCATGGAGCTCGTCTCATCTGAGTCCCAGAAGGGAGCTCTGATTTCCCGCATGGACCTCTGGCATTAAGCTCTGACTTCCAGCATGGAGCTCGTCTCATCTGAGTCCCAGAAGGGAGCTCTTATTTCCCGCATGGACCTCGGGCATTAAGCATGGAGCGCTGACTTCCAGCATGGAGCTCGTCTCATCTGAGTCCCAGAAGGGAGCTCTGATTTCCCGCATGGACCTCGGGCATTAAGCATGGGGCTTTGACTTCCAGCATGGAGCTCGTCTCATCTGAGTCCCAGAAGGGAGCTCTGATTTCCCGCATGGACCTCGGGCATTAAGCATGGGGCTTTGACTTCCAGCATGGAGCTCGTCTCATCTGAGTCCCAGAAGGGAGCTCTGATTTCCCGCATGGACCTCGGGCATTAAGCATGGGGCTTTGACTTCCAGCATGGAGCTCGTCTCATCTGAGTCCCAGAAGGGAGCTCTGATTTCCCGCATGGACCTCTGGCATTAAGCGCTGACTTCCAGCATGGAGCTCGTCTCATCTGAGACCCGGAAGGGAGCTCTGATTTCCCGCATGGACCTCGGGCATTAGGCATGGGGCTCTCACTTCCAGCATGGAGCTCGTCTCATCTGAGTCCCGGAAGGGAGCTCTGATTTCCCGCATGGACCTCGGGCATTAAGGCTACTTTGTTACATTTTGGGATGAATGCTGGGCTTTGCTGAGACTGTGCAAGATGCTTTGCGTGAGCTCCGGATAGGCGACTTTGTGACATTTTGGGATGCGTGCTGGTACTTTGCTGGGACTGAGTGCCGCTGCATTTTGGGATCCATGCGGGTCCGTTTTGGGACTGAGTGCCGCTGCATTTTGGGATCTTTGGCTTGCATGGAGCTCGTCTCATCTGAGTCCCAGAAGGGAGCTCTGATTTCCCGCATGGACCTCTGGCATTACGCTCTGACTTCCAGCATGGAGCTCGTCTCATCTGAGTCCCAGAAGGGAGCTCTGATTTCCCGCATGGACCTCGGGCATTAAGCATGGGGCTTTGACTTCCAGCATGGAGCTCGTCTCATCTGAGTCCCAGAAGGGAGCTCTGATTTCCCGCATGGACCTCGGGCATTAAGCATGGGGCTTTGACTTCCAGCATGGAGCTCGTCTCATCTGAGTCCCAGAAGGGAGCTCTGATTTCCCGCATGGACCTCGGGCATTAAGGCTACTTTGTTACATTTTGGGATGAATGCTGGGCTTTGCTGAGACTGTGCAAGATGCTTTGCGTGAGCTCCGGATAGGCGACTTTGTGACATTTTGGGATGCGTGCTGGTACTTTGCTGGGACTGAGTGCCGCTGCATTTTGGGATCCATGCGGGTCCGTTTTGGGACTGAGTGCCGCTGCATTTTGGAATACATGATGGTCCGTTTTGGGGTCCAGGCTGGGACTTAGTGCCGCTGCATTTTGGGATCTTTGGCTTGCATGGAGCTCGTCTCATCTGAGTCCCAGAAGGGAGCTCTGATTTCCCGCATGGACCTCTGGCATTACGCTCTGACTTCCAGCATGGAGCTCGTCTCATCTGAGTCCTGGAAGGGAGCTCTGATTTCCCGCATGGACCTCTGGCATTAAGCTCTGACTTCCAGCATGGAGCTCGTCTCATCTGAGTCCCAGAAGGGAGCTCTGACTTCCCGCATGGACCTCGGGCATTAAGCATGGAGCTCTGACTTCCAGCATGGAGCTCGTCTCATCTGAGTCCCGGAAGGGAGCTCTGATTTCCCGCATGGACCTCGGGCATTAAGCATGGGGCTTTGACTTCCAGCATGGAGCTCGTCTCATCTGAGTCCCAGAAGGGAGCTCTGACTTCCCGCATGGACCTCGGGCATTAAGCTCTGACTTCCAGCATGGAGCTCGTCTCATCTGAGTCCCAGAAGGGAGCTCTTATTTCCCGCATGGACCTCTGGCATTAAGCTCTGACTTCCAGCATGGAGCTCGTCTCATCTGAGACCCGGAAGGGAGCTCTTATTTCCCGCATGGACCTCGGGCATTAAGCATGGAGCGCTGACTTCCAGCATGGAGCTCGTCTCATCTGAGACCCGGAAGGGAGCTCTGATTTCCCGCATGGACCTCGGGCATTAAGGCTACTTTGTTACATTTTGGGATGAATGCTGGGCTTTGCTGAGACTGTGCAAGATGCTTTGCGTGAGCTCCGGATAGGCGACTTTGTGACATTTTGGGATGCGTGCTGGTACTTTGCTGGGCCTGAGTGCCGCTGCATTTTGGGATCCATGCGGGTCCGTTTTGGGACTGAGTGCCGCTGCATTTTGGAATACATGATGGTCCGTTTTGGGGTCCAGGCTGGGACTTAGTGCCGCTGCATTTTGGGATCTTTGGCTTGCATGGAGCTCGTCTCATCTGAGTCCCAGAAGGGAGCTCTGATTTCCCGCATGGACCTCGGGCATTAGGCATGGGGCTCTCACTTCCAGCATGGAGCTCGTCTCATCTGAGTCCCGGAAGGGAGCTCTGATTTCCCGCATGGACCTCGGGCATTAAGCATGGGGCTCTGACTTCCAGCATGGAGCTCGTCTCATCTGAGTCCCAGAAGGGAGCTCTTATTTCCCGCATGGACCTCTGGCATTAAGCTCTGACTTCCAGCATGGAGCTCGTCTCATCTGAGTCCCAGAAGGGAGCTCTTATTTCCCGCATGGACCTCGGGCATTAAGCATGGAGCGCTGACTTCCAGCATGGAGCTCGTCTCATCTGAGTCCCAGAAGGGAGCTCTGATTTCCCGCATGGACCTCTGGCATTACGCTCTGACTTCCAGCATGGAGCTCGTCTCATCTGAGTCCCAGAAGGGAGCTCTGATTTCCCGCATGGACCTCGGGCATTAGGCATGGGGCTCTCACTTCCAGCATGGAGCTCGTCTCATCTGAGTCCCGGAAGGGAGC
>NW_026904858.1:0-4203 GCF_024500275.1 Phycodurus eques | reverse complement strand
TTATTCCCGCATGGACCTCGGGCATTAAGCATGGAGGCTCTGACTTCCAGCATGGAGCTCGTCTCATCTGAGTCCCAGAAGGGAGCTCTTATTTCCCGCATGGACCTCGGGCATTAAGCATGGGGCTTGACTTCCAGCATGGAGCTCGTCTCATCTGAGTCCCAGAAGGGAGCTCTTATTTCCCGCATGGACCTCGGGCATTAAGCTCTCACTTCCAGCATGGAGCTCGTCTCATCTGAGTCCCAGAAGGGAGCTCTTATTTCCCGCATGGACCTCGGCATTAGGCATGGGGCTCTCACTTCCAGCATGGAGCTCGTCTCATCTGAGTCCCAGGAAGGGAGCTCTGATTTCCCGCATGGACCTCTGGCATTAAGCTCTGACTTCCAGCATGGAGCTCGTCTCATCTGAGTCCCAGAAGGGAGCTCTGATTTCCCGCATGGACCTCGGGCATTAGGCATGGGGCTCCTACTTCCAGCATGGAGCTCGTCTCATCTGAGTCCCGGAAGGGAGCTCTGATTTCCCGCATGGACCTCGGGCATTAAGGCTACTTTGTTACATTTTGGGATGAATGCTGGGCTTTGCTGAGACTGTGCAAGATGCTTTGCGTGAGCTCCGGATAGGCGACTTTGTGACATTTTTGGGATGCGTGCTGGTACTTTGCTGGGACTGAGTGCCGCTGCATTTTGGGATCCATGCGGGTCCGTTTTTGGGACTGAGTGCCGCTGCATTTTGGAATACATGATGGTCCGTTTTGGGGTCCAGGCTGGGACCTTAGTGCCCGCTGCATTTTGGGATATTTGGCTTGCATGGAGCTCGTCTCATCTGAGTCCCGGAAGGGAGCTCTGATTTCCCGCATGGACCTCGGGCATTAAGCATGGGGCTCTGACTTCCAGCATGGAGCTCGTCTCATCTGAGTCCCAGAAGGGAGCTCTTATTTCCCGCATGGACCTCTGGCATTAAGCTCTGACTTCCAGCATGGAGCTCGTCTCATCTGAGTCCCAGGAAGGGAGCTCTTATTTCCCGCATGGACCTCGGGCATTAAGCATGGAGCGCTGACTTCCAGCATGGAGCTCGTCTCATCTGAGTACCCGGAAGGGAGCTCTGATTTCCCGCATGGACCTCGGGCATTAAGGCTACTTTGTTACATTTTTGGGATGAATGCTGGGCTTTGCTGAGACTGTGCAAGATGCTTTGCGTGAGCTCCGGATAGGCGACTTTGTGACATTTTGGGATGCGTGCTGGTACTTTGCTGGGCCTGAGTGCCGCTGCATTTTGGGATCCATGCGGGTCCGTTTTGGGACTGAGTGCCGCTGCATTTTGGAATACATGATGGTCCGTTTTGGGGTCCAGGCTGGGACTTAGTGCCGCTGCATTTTGGGATCTTTGGCTTGCATGGAGCTCGTCTCATCTGAGTCCCAGAAGGGAGCTCTGATTTCCCGCATGGACCTCTGGCATTACGCTCTGACTTCCAGCATGGAGCTCGTCTCATCTGAGTCCCAGAAGGGAGCTCTGATTTCCCGCATGGACCTCGGGCATTAGGCATGGGGCTCTCACTTCCAGCATGGAGCTCGTCTCATCTGAGTCCCCGGAAGGGAGCTCTGATTTCCCGCATGGACCTCTGGCATTAAGCTATGACTTCCAGCATGGAGCTCGTCTCATCTGAGTCCCGGAAGGGAGCTCTGATTTCCCGCATGGACCTCTGGCATTACGCTCTGACTTCCAGCATGGAGCTCGTCTCATCTGAGTCCCAGAAGGGAGCTCTGATTTCCCGCATGGACCTCGGGCATTAAGCATGGGGCTTTGACTTCCAGCATGGAGCTCGTCTCATCTGAGTCCCAGAAGGGAGCTCTTATTTCCCGCATGGACCTCGGGCATTAAGCATGGAGCTCTGACTTCCAGCATGGAGCTCGTCTCATCTGAGTCCCAGAAGGGAGCTCTTATTTCCCGCATGGGACCTCGGGCATTAAGCATGGGGCTTTGACTTCCAGCATGGAGCTCGTCTCATCTGAGTCCCAGAAGGGAGCTCTTATTTCCCGCATGGACCTCGGGCATTAAGCATGGGAGCTCTGACTTCCAGCATGGAGCTCGTCTCATCTGAGTCCCAGAAGGGAGGCTCTTATTTCCCGCAATGGACCTCTGGCATTAAGCTCTGACTTCCAGCATGGAGCTCGTCTCATCTGAGTCCCAGAAGGGAGCTCTTATTTCCCGCATGGACCTCTGGCATTAAGCTCTGACTTCCAGCATGGAGCTCGTCTCATCTGAGTCCCAGAAGGGAGCTCTTAATTTCCCGCATGGACCTCGGGCATTAAGCATGGGGCTTTGACTTCCAGCATGGAGCTCGTCTCATCTGAGTCCCGGAAGGGAGCTCTGATTTCCCGCATGGACCTCGGGCATTAAGGCTACTTTGTTACATTTTGGGATGAATGCTGGGCTTTGCTGAGACTGTGCAAGATGCTTTGCGTGAGCTCCGGATAGGCGACTTTGTGACATTTTGGGATGCGTGCTGGTACTTTGCTGGGACTGAGTGCCGCTGCATTTTGGGATCCATGCGGGTCCGTTTTGGGACTGAGTGCCGCTGCATTTTGGGATCTTTGGCTTGCATGGAGCTCGTCTCATCTGAGTCCCAGAAGGGAGCTCTGATTTCCCGCATGGACCTCTGGCATTACGCTCTGACTTCCAGCATGGAGCTCGTCTCATCTGAGTCCCAGAAGGGAGCTCTGATTTCCCGCATGGACCTCGGGCATTAAGCTCTCACTTCCAGCATGGAGCTCGTCTCATCTGAGTCCCGGAAGGGAGCTCTGATTTCCCGCATGGACCTCTGGCATTACGCTCTGACTTCCAGCATGGAGCTCGTCTCATCTGAGTCCCAGAAGGGAGCTCTGATTTCCCGCATGGACCTCTGGCATTAAGCTCTGACTTCCAGCATGGAGCTCGTCTCATCTGAGTCCCAGAAGGGAGCTCTTATTTCCCGCATGGACCTCGGGCATTAAGCATGGAGCGCTGACTTCCAGCATGGAGCTCGTCTCATCTGAGTCCCAGAAGGGAGCTCTGATTTCCCGCATGGACCTCGGGCATTAAGCATGGGGCTTTGACTTCCAGCATGGAGCTCGTCTCATCTGAGTCCCAGAAGGGAGCTCTGATTTCCCGCATGGACCTCGGGCATTAAGCATGGGGCTTTGACTTCCAGCATGGAGCTCGTCTCATCTGAGTCCCAGAAGGGAGCTCTGATTTCCCGCATGGACCTCGGGCATTAAGCATGGGGCTTTGACTTCCAGCATGGAGCTCGTCTCATCTGAGTCCAGAAGGGAGCTCTGATTTCCCGCATGGACCTCTGGCATTAAGCTCTGACTTCCAGCATGGAGCTCGTCTCATCTGAGTCCCAGAAGGGAGCTCTTATTTCCCGCATGGACCTCGGGCATTAAGCATGGGGCTTTGACTTCCAGCATGGAGCTCGTCTCATCTGAGTCCCAGAAGGGAGCTCTTATTTCCCGCATGGACCTCGGGCATTAAGCATGGGGCTTTGACTTCCAGCATGGAGCTCGTCTCATCTGAGTCCCAGAAGGGAGCTCTGATTTCCCCGCATGGACCTCTGGCATTAAGCGCTGACTTCCAGCATGGAGCTCGTCTCATCTGAGACCCGGAAGGGAGCTCTGATTTCCCGCATGGACCTCGGGCATTAGGCATGGGGGCTCTCACTTCCAGCATGGAGCTCGTCTCATCTGAGGTCCCGGAAGGGAGCTCTGATTTCCCGCATGGACCTCGGGCATTAAGGCTACTTTGTTACATTTTGGGATGAATGCTGGGCTTTGCTGAGACTGTGCAAGATGCTTTGCGTGAGCTCCGGATAGGCGACTTTGTGACATTTTGGGATGCGTGCTGGTACTTTGCTGGGACTGAGTGCCGCTGCATTTTGGGATCCATGCGGGGTCCGTTTTGGACTGAGTGCCGCTGCATTTTGGGATCTTTGGCTTGCATGGAGCTCGTCTCATCTGAGTCCCAGAAGGGAGCTCTGATTTCCCGCATGGACCTCTGGCATTACGCTCTGACTTCCAGCATGGAGCTCGTCTCATCTGAGTCCCAGAAGGGAGCTCTGATTTCCCGCATGGACCTCGGGCATTAAGCTCTCACTTCCAGCATGGAGCTCGTCTCATCTGAGTCCCGGAAGGGAGCTCTGATTTCCCGCATGGACCTCTGGCATTACGC
>NW_026904857.1:0-4213 GCF_024500275.1 Phycodurus eques | reverse complement strand
ATTCCCACGATCGTTGTTTAAAATCTTAGCGCACTAGGTCAAAAGTAAGCGCTAAAAAGTCCTGCCAAATTCACATAGGTTGTCATGTTACAATTTAGTCAATAAAGGCCTACTACTGGAGCGAAACCGAGTGCTTTGACGCTCGCCGTTCGGGCCCACGACCTCCGAGAGGCTTGGAAGAGGCCTCCCCTGAAAGCTGGATTCCCACCGATCGTTTGTATCAAATCTTCGCCCAGTAGCTGAAAAGTAGGCGCTAAAAAGTCCTGCCAAAATCACATAGGTCGTCATGTTACAATTTAGTCAATAAAGGCCTCCTACTGGACCGAAACTGAGTGCTTTGACGCTCGCCGTTCGGGCCCACGACCTCCGAGAGGCTTGGAAGAGGCCTCCCCTGAAAGCTGGATTCCCACCGATCGTTTGTTCAAAAATCTTCGCCCAGTAGCTGAAAAGTAGGCGCTAAAAAGTCCTGCCAAAATCACATAGGTCGTCATGTTACAATTTAGTCAATAAAGGCCTACTACTGGACCGAAACAGATTGCTTTAACGCTCGCCACTCTGCCCCACAGCCGTCCAGAGACTCGGGGGAGGCGTCCCCTGAAAGCTGGATTCCCACCGATCGTTTGTTTTAAATTTTAGCCCACTAGCTCAAAAGTAGGCGCTAAAAAGTCATGCCAAAGTCACATAGGTCGTCATGTTACAATTTAGTCAATAAAGGCCTACTACTGGAGCAAAAACGAGTGCTTTGACGCTCGCCGTTCGGCCCCACGACCTCTGAGAGGCTTGGAAGAGGCCTCCCCTGAAAGCTGGATTCACACTAATCGTTTGTTTCAAATCTTAGCCCACTAGCTCAAACGTAAGCGCTAAAAAGTCCTGCCAAAATCACAAAGGTCGTTATGTTACAATTTAGTCAACAAAGGCCTCCTACTGGACCGAAACTGAGTGCTTTAACGCTCGCCGCTCGGCCCCACAGCCGTCCAGAGACTCGGGGGAGGCCTCCCCTGAAAGCTGGATTCCCACCGATCGTTTGTTTCAAATCTTAGCCCACCGGGTCTAACGTAAGCGCTAAAAAGTCCTGCCAAAGTCACATAGGTCGTCATGTTACAATTTAGTCAATAAAGGCCTACTACTGGAGCGAAACAGAGTGCTTTGACGCTCGCCGTTCGGCCCCACGACCTCTGAGAGGCTTGGAAGAGGCCTCCCCTGAAAGCTGGATTCCGACCGATCGTTTGTTTCAAATCTTAGCCCAGTAGCTGAAAAGTAGGCGCGAAAAAGTCCTGCCAAAATCACATAGGTCGTCATGTTACAATTTAGTCAATAAAGGCCTCCTACTAGACCGAAACTGAGTGCTTTAACGCTCGCCGCTCGGCCCCACAGCCGTCCAGAGACTCGGGGAAGGCCTCCCCTGAAAGCTGGATTCCCACCGATCGTTTGTTTAAAATCTTCGCCCAGTAGCTGAAAAGTAGGCGCTAAAAAGTCCTGCCAAAATCACATAGGTCGTCATGTTACAATTTAGTCAATAAAGGCCTACTACTGGATCGAAACTGAGTGCTTTAACGCTCGCCACTCTGCCCCACAGCCGTCCAGAGACTCGGGGGAGGCGTCCCCTGAAAGCTGGATTCCCACCGATCATTTGTTTTAAATCTTAGCCCACTAGCTCAAAAGTAGGCGCTAAAAAGTCATGCCAAAGTCACATAGGTCGTCATGTTACAATTTAGTCAATAAAGGCCTACTACTGGAGCGAAAACGAGTGCTTTGACGCTCGCCGTTCGGCCCCACGACCTCCGAGAGGCTTGGAAGAGGCCTCCCCTGAAAGCTGGATTCCCACCGATCATTTGTTTCAAATCTTCGCCCAGTAGATGAAATGTAGGCGCTAAAAAGTCCTGCCAAAATCACATAGGTCGTCATGTTACAATTTAGTCAATAAAGGCCAACTACTGGAGAGAAACCGAGTGCTTTGACGCTCGCCGTTCGCCCCCACAGCCGTCCAGAGACTCGGGGGAGGCTTCCCCTGAAAGCTGATTCCCACCGATCGTTTGTTTAAAATCTTAGCCCACTAGCTCAAAAGTAAGCGCTAAAAAGTCCTGCCAAAGTCACATAGGTCGTCATGTTACAATTTAGTCAATAAAAGCCTACTCCTGGAGCGAAACCGAGTGCTTTGACGCTCACCGTTCGGCCTCACGAGCTCCGAGAGGCTTGGAAGAGGCCTCCCTTTAAAGCTGGATTCCCAAGGCTTGTCTGTGTAAATTCCTAGCCCGCTAGGCAGAAACTAGGCGACCTAAAGTCGTGCCGAAGTCAAATCGGTCGTCATGGTACTCGAGCGAAACTGAGTGCTTTAACGCTAGCCGCTCGGCCCCACAGCCGTCCAGAGACTCGGGGGAGGACTCCCCTGAAAGCTGGATTCCCACCGATCGTTTGTTTAAAATCTTCGCCCAGTAGCTGAAAAGTAGGCGCTAAAAAGTCCTGCCAAAATCACATAGGTCGTCATGTTACAATTTAGTCAATAAAGGCCTACTACTGGACCGAAACTGAGTGCTTTAACGCTCGCCACTCTGCCCCACAGCCGTCCAGAGACTCGGGGGAGGCGTCCCCTGAAAGCTGGATTTCCCACCGATCGTTTGTTTTAAATTTTAGCCCACTAGCTCAAAAGTAGGCGCTAAAAAGTCATGCCAAAGTCACATAGGTCGTCATGTTACAATTTAGTCAATAAAGGCCTACTACTGGAGCAAAAACGAGTGCTTTGACGCTCGCCGTTCGGCCCCACGACCTCCGAGAGGCTTGGAAGAGGCCTCCCCTGAAAGCTGGATTCCCACCGATCGTTTGTTTCAAATCTTTGCCCAGTAGATGAAAAGTAGGCGCTAAAAAGTCCTGCCAAAATCACATAGGTCGTCATGTTACAATTTAGTCAATAAAAGCCTACTCCTGGAGCGAAACCGAGTGCTTTGACGCTCACCGTTCGGCCTCACGAGCTCCGAGAGGCTTGGAAGAGGCCTCCCTTGAAAGCTGGATTCCCAAGGCTTGTCTGTGTAAATTCCTAGCCCGCTAGGCAGAAACTAGGCGACCTAAAGTCGTGCCGAAGTCAAATCGGTCGTCATGGTACTCGAGCGAAACTGAGTGCTGTAACGCTAGCCGCTCGGCCCCACAGCCGTCCAGAGACTCACGGGAGGCCTCCCCTGAAAGCTGGATTCCCACCGATCGTTTGTTTCAAATCTTAGCCCAGTAGCTGAAAAGTAGGCGCTAAAAAGTCCTGCCAAAATCACATAGGTCGTCATGTTACAATTTAGCCCATAAAGGCCTCCTACTGGACCGAAACTGAATGCAATAACGCTCGCCGCTCGGCCCCAAAGCCGTCCAGAGTCTCGGGGGAGGCCTCCCCTGAAAGCTGGATTCCCACCGATCGTTTGTTTCAAATCTTAGCCCACTGGCTCTAAAGTAAGCGCTAAAAAGTCCTGCCAAAGTCACATAGGTCGTCATGTTACAATTTAGTCAATAAAGGCCTACTACTGGAGCGAAACAGAGTGCTTTGACGCTCGCCGTTCGGCCCCACGACCTCTGAGAGGCTTGGAAGAGGCCTCCCCTGAAAGCTGGATTCCCACTAATCGTTTGTTTTAAATCTTAGCCCACTAGCTCAAACGTAAGCGCTAAAAGTCCTGCCAAAATCACAAAGGTCGTCATGTTACAATTTAGTCAACAAAGGCCTCCTACTGGACCGAAACTGAGTGCTTTAACGCTCGCCGCTCGGCCCCACAGCCGTCCAGAGACTCGGGGGAGGCCTCCCCTGAAAGCTGGATTCCCACCGATCGTTTGTTTAAAATCTTAGCCCAGTAGCTGAAAAGTAGGCGCTAAAAAGTCCTGCCAAAATCACAAAGGTCGTCATGTTACAATTTAGTCAACAAAGGCCTCCTACTGGACCGAAACTGAGTGCTTTAACGCTCGCCGCTCGGCCCCACAGCCGTCCAGAGACTCGGGGGAGGCCTCCCCTGAAAGCTGGATTCCCACCGATCGTTTGTTTCAAATCTTAGCCCAGTAGCTCAAAAGTAGGCGCTAAAAAGTCATGCCAAAGTCACATAGGTCGTCATGTTACAATTTAGTCAATAAAGGCCTACTACTGGAGCAAAAACGAGTGCTTTGACGCTCCGCCGTTCGGCCCCACGACCTCCGAGAGGCTTGGAAGAGGCCCCCCTGAAAGCTGGATTCCCACCGATCGTTTGTTTCA
>NW_026904856.1:0-4220 GCF_024500275.1 Phycodurus eques | reverse complement strand
AGGCATATTGACTATATTGTAACATGACGACCTATGTGATTTCGGCAGAACTTTTGAACCCTTAAGTTTGAGCTAGTAGCTGACATTCGACACACTCGATCGTTTTGAATCCACCTTTCAGATGAGGTCTCTTCCAAGCCTCTCGGAGGTCGTGCGGCCGAAAACACGAGCGTCGAAGCATTCCATTTCGCTCCAGTAGTAGGCCTATATTGACTAATTGTAACATGACGACCTATGTGATTTCGGCAGAACTTTGAACCCTTAAGTTTGAGCTAGTGGCTGACGTTCGACCACTCGATCGTTTTGAATCCACCTTTCAGATGACGTCTCTTCCAAGCCTCTCGGAGGTCGTGCAGCTGAAACACGAGCGTCGAAGCATTCCGTTTCGCTCCAGTAGTAGGCCTTTATTGACAAAATTGAACATGACGACCTATGTGATTTCGGCAGAACTTTTGAACCCTTAAGTTTGAGCTAGTGGCTGACGTTCGACACACTCGATCGTTGTGAATCCACCTTTCAGATGAGGTCTCTTCCAAGCCTCTCGTAGGTCGTGCGGCCGAAACACGAGCGTCGAAGCATTCCGTTTCGCTCCAGTAGTAGGCCTTTATTGACTAAATTGTAACATGACGACCTATGTGATTTCGGCAGAACTTTTGAACCCTTAAGTTTGAGCTAGTGGGCTGACGTTCGACACACTCGATCGTTGTGAATCCACCTTTCAGATGACGTCTCTTCCAAGCCTCTCGGAGGTCGTGCGGCCGAAACACGAGCGTCGAAGCATTCCGTTTCGCTCCAGTAGTAGGCCTTTATTGACTAAATTGTAACATGACGACCTATGTGATTTCGGCAGAACTTTTGAACCCTTAAGTTTAAGCTTGTGGGATGACGTTCGACGCACTCGATCGTTTTGAAACCACCTTTCAGATGACGTCTCTTCCAATCCTCTCGGAGTTCGTGCGGCCAAAACACGAGCGTCGAAGCATTCCGTTTCGCTCCAGTAGTAGGCCTTTATTGACTAAATTGTAACATGACGACCTATGTGATTTCGGTAGAACCTTTGAACCCTTAAGTTTGAGCTAGTAGGCTGACATTCGACATGCTCGATCGTTTTGAATCCACCTTTCAAATGAGGTCTCTTCCAAGCCTCTCGGAGGTCATGCGGCCGAAACACGAGCGTCGAAGCATTCCGTTTCGCTCCAGTAGTAGGCCTTTATTGACTAAATTGTAACATGACGACCTATGTGATTTCGGCAGAACTTTTGAACCCTTAAGTTTGAGCTAGTGGGCTGACGTTCGACACACTCGATCGTTGTGAATCCACCTTTCAGATGAGGTCTCTTCCAAGCCTCTCGGAGGTCGTGCGGCCGAAACACGAGCGTCGAAGCATTCCGTTTCGCTCCAGTAGTAGGCCTTTATTGACTAATTGTAACATGACGACCTATGTGATTTCGGCAGAACTTTTGAAACCCTTAAGTTTGAGCTAGTAGGCTGACATTCGACACACTCGATCGTTTTGAATCCACCTTTCAGATGAGGTCTTTCCAAGCTCTCTGAGGTCGGGCGGCCGAAAACACGAGCATCGAAGCATTCCGTTTCGCTCCAGTAGTAGGCCTTTATTGACTAAATTGTAACATGACGACCTATGTGATTTCGGCAGAACTTTTGAACCCTTAAGTTTGAGCTAGTAGACTGACATTCGACACACTCGATCGTTGTGAATCCACCTTTCAGATGAGGTCTCTTCCAAGCCTCTCGGAGGTCGTGCGCCGAAACACGAGCGTCGAAGCATTCCGTTTCGCTCCAGTAGTGGCCTTTATTGACTAAATTGTAACATGACGACCTATGTGATTTCGGCAGAACTTTGAACCCTTAAGTTTGAGCTAGTCGGCTGACATTCGACACACTCGATCGTTGTGAATCCACCTTTCAGATGAGTTCTCTTCCAAGCCTCTCAGAGGTCGTGCGGCCGAAACACGAGCGTCGAAGCATTCCGTTTCGCTCCAGTAGTAGGCCTTTATTGACTAAATTGTAACATGACGACCTATGTGATTTCGGCAGAACTTTTGAACCCTTAAGTTTGAGATTGTGGGCTGATGTTCGACACACTCGATCGTTGTGAATCCACCTTTCAGATGAGGTCTCTTCCAAGCCTCTCGGAGGTCGTGCGTCCGAAACACGAGCGTCGAAGCATTCCGTTTCGCTCCAGCAGTAGGCCTTTATTGACTAAATTGTAACATGACGACCGATATGATTTCGGCAGAACTTTTGAACCCTTAAGTTTGAGCTGTGGGCTGACGTTCGACACACTCGATCGTTGTGAATCCACCTTTCAGATGACGTCTCTTCCAAGCCTCTCGGAGGTCGTGCGGCCGAAACACGAGCGTCGAAGCATTCCGTTTCGCTCCAATACTAGGCCTTTATTGACTAAATTGTAACATGTCGACCTATGTGATTTCGGCAGAACTTTAGAACCCTTAAGTTTGAGCTAGTAGGCTGACCTTCGACACACTCGATCGTTTTGAATACACCTTTCAGATGACGTCCTTTTCCAAGCTTCTCTGAGGTCGTGCGGCCGAAACACGAGCGTCGAAGCATTCCTTTCGCTCCAGTAGTAGGCCTATATTGACTAAATTGTAACATGACGACCTATGTGATTTCGGCAGAACTTTTGAACCCTTAAGTTTGAGCTAGTCGGCTGGACGTTCGACACACTCGATCGTTTTGAATCCACCTTTCAAATGAGGTCTCTTCCAAGCCTCTCGGAGGTCGTGCGGCCGAAACACGAGCGTCGAAGCATTCCGTTTCGCTCCAGTAGTAGGCCTTTATTGACTAATTGTAACATGACGACCTATGTGATTTCGCAGAACTTTTGAACCCTTAAGTTTGAGATATGGGGCTGACGTCGACACACTCGATCGTTGTGAATCCACCTTTCAGATGAGGTCTCTTCCAAGCCTCTCGGAGGTCGTGCGGCCGAAACACGAGCGTCGAAGCATTCCGTTTCGCTCCAGTAGCAGGCCTTTATTGACTAAATTGTAACATGACGACCTATGTGATTTCGGCAGAACTTTTGAACCCTTAAGTTTGAGATAGTGGGCTGACGTTCGACACACTCGATCGTTGTGAATCCACCTTTCAGATGACGTCTTTTCCAAGCCTCTCGGAGGTCGTGCGGCCGAAACACGAGCGTCGAAGCATTCCGTTTCGCTCCAGTAGTAGGCCTTTATTGACTAAATTGTAACATGACGGACCTATGTGATTTCGGCAGAGACTTTTGAACCCTAAGTTTGAGATAGTGGGCTGACGTTCGACACACTCGATCGTTGTGAATCCACCTTTCAGATGAGGTCTCTTTCAAGCCTCTCGGAGGTCGTGCGGCCGAAACACGAGCGTCGAAGCATTCCGTTTCGCTCCAGTTAGCTAGGCCTTTATTGACTAAATTGAAACATGACGACCTATGTGATTTCGGCAGAACTTTTTGAACCCTTAAGTTTGAGATAGTGGGCTGACGTTCGACACACTCGATCGTTGTGAATCCACCTTTCAGATGAGTCTCTCCAAGCCTCTCGGAGGTCGTGCGGCCGAAACACGAGCGTCGAAGCATTCCGTTTCGCTCCAGTCAGTAGGCCTTTATTGACTAAATTGTAACATGCCGACCGATGTGATTTCGGCAGAGCTTTGAACCCTTAGTTTGAGCTCGTGGGCTGACGTTCGCACGCATCGATCGTTTTGAATCCACCTTTCAAATTAGGTCTCTTCCAATCCTCTCGGAGGTCGTGCGGCTGAAGCACGAGCGTCGAAGCATTCCGTTTCGCTCCAGTAGTAGGCCTTTATTGACTAAATTGTAACATGACGACCTATGTGATTTCGGCAGAACTTTTGAACCCTTAAGTTTGAGCTAGTGGGCTGACGTTCGACGCACTCGATCGTGTGAATCCACCTTTCAGATGAGGTCTCTTCCAAGCCTCTCGGAGTCGTGCGGCCGAAACATGAGCGTCGAAGCATTCCGTTTTGCCCCAGGAGTCGCACTTTATTGTCTAAATTGTAACATGACGACGTTTGTGTTTTCGGCAGAACTTTTTAACCCTTAAGTTTGAGGTACTGAGCTCACGTTCGACACACTCGATCGTTGTGAATACACCTTTCAGGGGAGGTCTCTTCCAAGCCTCTCGGAGGTCGTGCGGCCGAACACAGCTCGAGCATTCCGTTCGCTCCATAGT
>NW_026904855.1:0-4221 GCF_024500275.1 Phycodurus eques | reverse complement strand
TGGAGCTCGTCTCATCTGAGTCCCGGAAGGGAGCTCTGATTTCCGCATGGACCTCGGGCATTAAGGCTACTTTGTTACATTTTGGGATGAATGCTGGCTTTGCTGAGACTGTGCAAGATGCTTTGCGTGAGCTCCGGATAGGCGACTTTGTGACATTTTGGGATGCGTGCTGGTACTTTGCTGGGACTGAGTGCCGCTGCATTTTGGGATCCATGCGGGTCCGTTTTGGGACTGAGTGCCGCTGCATTTTGGGATCTTTGGCTTGCATGGAGCTCGTCTCATCTGAGTCCCAGAAGGGAGCTCTGATTTCCCGCATGGACCTCTGGCATTACGCTCTGACTTCCAGCATGGAGCTCGTCTCATCTGAGTCCCAGAAGGGAGCTCTGATTTCCCGCATGGACCTCGGGCATTAAGCTCTCACTTCCAGCATGGAGCTCGTCTCATCTGAGTCCCGGAAGGGAGCTCTGATTTCCCGCATGGACCTCTGGCATTACGCTCTGACTTCCAGCATGGAGCTCGTCTCATCTGAGTCCCAGAAGGGAGCTCTGATTTCCCGCATGGACCTCTGGCATTAAGCTCTGACTTCCAGCATGGAGCTCGTCTCATCTGAGTCCCAGAAGGGAGCTCTTATTTCCCGCATGGACCTCGGGCATTAAGCATGGAGCGCTGACTTCCAGCATGGAGCTCGTCTCATCTGAGTCCCAGAAGGGAGCTCTGATTTCCCGCATGGACCTCGGGCATTAAGCATGGGCTTGACTTCCAGCATGGAGCTCGTCTCATCTGAGTCCCAGAAGGGAGCTCTGATTTCCCGCATGGACCTCGGGCATTAAGCATGGGGCTTTGACTTCCAGCATGGAGCTCGTCTCATCTGAGTCCCAGAAGGGAGCTCTGATTTCCCGCATGGACCTCGGGCATTAAGCATGGGGCTTGACTTCCATGCATGGAGCTCGTCTCATCTGAGTCCCAGAAGGGAGCTCTGATTTCCCGCATGGACCTCTGGCATTAAGCTCTGACTTCCAGCATGGAGCTCGTCTCATCTGAGTCCCAGAAGGGAGCTCTGATTTCCCGCATGGACCTCGGGCATTAAGCATGGGGCTTTGACTTCCAGCATGGAGCTCGTCTCATCTGAGTCCCAGAAGGGAGCTCTGATTTCCCGCATGGACCTCGGGCATTAAGCATGGGGCTCTGACTTCCAGCATGGAGCTCGTCTCATCTGAGTCCCAGAAGGGAGCTCTGATTTCCCGCATGGACCTCTGGCATTAAGCTCTGACTTCCAGCATGGAGCTCGTCTCATCTGAGACCCGGAAGGGAGCTCTGATTTCCCGCAATGGACCTCGGGCATTAGGCATGGGGCTCTCACTTCCAGCATGGAGCTCGTCTCATCTGAGTCCCGGAAGGGAGCTCTGATTTCCCGCATGGACCTCGGGCATTAAGGCTACTTTGTTACATTTTGGGAATGAATGCTGGGCTTTGCTGAGACTGTGCAAGATGCTTTGGCGTGAGCTCCGGATAGGCGACTTTGTGACATTTTGGGATGCGTGCTGGTACTTTGCTGGGACTGAGTGCCGCTGCATTTTGGGATCCATGCGGGTCCGTTTTGGGACTGAGTGCCGCTGCATTTTGGGATCTTTGGCTTGCATGGAGCTCGTCTCATCTGAGTCCCAGAAGGGAGCTCTGATTTCCCGCATGGACCTCTGGCATTACGCTCTGACTTCCAGCATGGAGCTCGTCTCATCTGAGTCCCAGAAGGGAGCTCTGATTTCCCGCATGGACCTCGGGCATTAAGCTCTCACTTCCAGCATGGAGCTCGTCTCATCTGAGTCCCAGAAGGGAGCTCTGATTTCCCGCATGGACCTCTGGCATTACGCTCTGACTTCCAGCATGGAGCTCGTCTCATCTGAGTCCCCAGAAGGGAGCTCTGATTTCCCGCATGGACCTCTGGCATTAAGCTCTGACTTCCAGCATGGAGCTCGTCTCATCTGAGTCCCAGAGGGAGCTCTTATTTCCGCATGGACCTCGGGCATTAAGCATGGAGCGCTGACTTCCAGCATGGAGCTCGTCTCATCTGAGTCCCAGAAGGGAGCTCTGATTTCCCGCATGGACCTCGGGCATTAGCATGGGGCTTTGACTTCCAGCATGGAGCTCGTCTCATCTGAGTCCCAGAAGGGAGCTCTGATTTCCCGCATGGACC
Source organism: Phycodurus eques (assembly GCF_024500275.1). Lineage (NCBI taxonomy): Eukaryota > Metazoa > Chordata > Actinopteri > Syngnathiformes > Syngnathidae > Phycodurus > Phycodurus eques. The sequence continues at coordinate 2,030 of NW_026904855.1, read as the reverse complement.
TCGGGCATTAAGCATGGGGCTTTGACTTCCAGCATGGAGCTCGTCTCATCTGAGTCCCAGAAGGGAGCTCTGATTTCCCGCATGGACCTCGGCATTAAGCATGGGGCTTTGACTTCCAGCATGGAGCTCGTCTCATCTGAGTCCCAGAAGGGAGCTCTGATTTCCCGCATGGACCTCTGGCATTAAGCGCTGACTTCCAGCATGGAGCTCGTCTCATCTGAGACCCGGAAGGGAGCTCTGATTTCCCGCATGGACCTCGGGCATTAGCATGGGGCTCTCACTTCCAGCATGGAGCTCGTCTCATCTGAGTCCCGGAAGGGAGCTCTGATTTCCGCATGGACCTCGGGCATTAAGGCTACTTTGTTACATTTGGGATGAATGCTGGGCTTGCTGAGACTGTGCAAGATGCTTTGCGTGAGCTCCGGATAGGCGACTTTGTGACATTTTGGGATGCGTGCTGGTACTTTGCTGGGACTGAGTGCCGCTGCATTTTGGGATCCATGCGGGTCCGTTTTGGGACTGAGTGCCGCTGCATTTTGGGATCTTTGGCTTGCATGGAGCTCGTCTCATCTGAGTCCCAGAAGGGAGCTCTGATTTCCCGCATGGACCTCTGGCATTACGCTCTGACTTCCAGCATGGAGCTCGTCTCATCTGAGTCCCAGAAGGGAGCTCTGATTTCCCGCATGGACCCTCGGGCATTAAGCATGGGGGCTTGACTTCCAGCATGGAGCTCGTCTCATCTGAGTCCCAGAAGGGAGCTCTGATTTCCCGCATGGACCTCGGGCATTAAGCATGGGGCTTTGACTTCCAGCATGGAGCTCGTCTCATCTGAGTCCCAGAAGGGAGCTCTGATTTCCCGCATGGACCTCGGGCATTAAGGCTACTTTGTTACATTTTGGGATGAATGCTGGGCTTTGCTGAGACTGTGCAAGATGCTTTGCGTGAGCTCCGGATAGGCGACTTTGTGACATTTTGGGATGCGTGCTGGTACTTTGCTGGGACTGAGTGCCGCTGCATTTTGGGATCCATGCGGGTCCGTTTTGGGACTGAGTGCCGCTGCATTTTGGAATACATGATGGTCCGTTTTGGGGTCCAGGCTGGGACTTAGTGCCGCTGCATTTTGGGATCTTTGGCTTGCATGGAGCTCGTCTCATCTGAGTCCCAGAAGGGAGCTCTGATTTCCCGCATGGACCTCTGGCATTACGCTCTGACTTCCAGCATGGAGCTCGTCTCATCTGAGTCCTGGAAGGGAGCTCTGATTTCCCGCATGGACCTCTGGCATTAAGCTCTGACTTCCAGCATGGAGCTCGTCTCATCTGAGTCCCAGAAGGGAGCTCTGACTTCCCGCATGGACCTCGGGCATTAAGCATGGAGCTCTGACTTCCAGCATGGAGCTCGTCTCATCTGAGTCCCGGAAGGGAGCTCTGATTTCCCGCATGGACCTCGGGCATTAAGCATGGGGCTTTGACTTCCAGCATGGAGCTCGTCTCATCTGAGTCCCAGAAGGGAGCTCTGACTTCCCGCATGGACCTCGGGCATTAAGCTCTGACTTCCAGCATGGAGCTCGTCTCATCTGAGTCCCAGAAGGGAGCTCTTATTTCCCGCATGGGACCTCTGGCATTAAGCTCTGACTTCCAGCATGGAGCTCGTCTCATCTGAGACCCGGAAGGGAGCTCTTATTTCCCGCATGGACCTCGGGCATTAAGCATGGAGCGCTGACTTCCAGCATGGAGCTCGTCTCATCTGAGACCCGGAAGGGAGCTCTGATTTCCCGCATGGACCTCGGGCATTAAGGCTACTTTGTTACATTTTGGGATGAATGCTGGGCTTTGCTGAGACTGTGCAAGATGCTTTGCGTGAGCTCCGGATAGGCGACTTTGTGACATTTTGGGATGCGTGCTGGTACTTTGCTGGGCCTGAGTGCCGCTGCATTTTGGGATCCATGCGGGTCCGTTTTGGGACTGAGTGCCGCTGCATTTTGGAATACATGATGGTCCGTTTTGGGGGTCCAGGCTGGGACTTAGTGCCGC
>NW_026904854.1:0-4228 GCF_024500275.1 Phycodurus eques | reverse complement strand
GACTGATGATTACAATGCATGACAGGTGCGTCACTGTTGGATTTATCTCACCAAACATTATAATGAATAAACACAAAAGGAATGAAGACGTTGGTCATTTTACTCATGAGGAGGGCGCATGGGAGATTGTTCAGGTTACAGCCTCTCAACACGCTCTAAACAATCTCTCCCGTCGCTCCTGCATTTATTTGAAAATAGGGAGGTTTCTAAGTTTACAAGACATAACGTACTAAGCTACAAGACACAACACACTAAGGGTAGGGTTTCAAGGTGAAAACATGGCACCTGCCACGTCCCGGCCACGTCCTTCTCTCAGATGATTCCTGCTGAGTCATCTTCTTGAAGGCGAGACATCTTTCTTTCTAAACATTGTCCATAATACTAATGCAAGCTAAGCAAATAAATGATAACTTCTACAATATATCTAACATTTCCCTCCTGTTTATCATGTATTTGCACAAATTCTCATATCATCTTACAGTCACTTCATTTCGATTTTTTAACTGTAGAATCATTTTTATGAAACAAATACATTTATACTCAGAGTAAATTTGTCATACATGAATTTTGTAGTTTAAACATCGTAATCATCTGAATCAGGAAACAAATCAGTTAAAGCAAAATCATCATCATCATCATCATTATCTTTATCATCAAACAGTAATGGATACATCATCTCCATACGGTTCTCCATGGGGTTATGGCTGTGGTGATTAATTTACTGATTAAAGCCCGAATGCATGGGATACAACAACATCCACAAAATGTCAGAATGGCTGCAAAAACAGCAATTGATATCAATATTGGTGAAATTAGGGTTTTATATTTACCAAAAACGTCCATCCAGCTGTCCCACAAGGAGTGTTGATTGAGGGTCCGTAGACCATCGATGGCTCTGGTCAAGCTGCCATCTGAAGCAGTATTGTTTGTTCTCCAAACATACCGCAAACACCTCCCTCTCTTGCGAGGAGTGTGTCGACAGCTATGCGGTTTTGGAACGTCCTTGAAGAGGTAGCTTTGAGCTGCTCATGCACAGCTTCCAACCCACTCTGAGTCCAATTTCCTAATCTCTGTACATTGAAGTGGATATAGTTTATCCCATCAACATTTTTATTAATCGTACACCACCAGCATATGAAGTCCTCCTGCAACTTGGTCAGCTAATTTGTATTGATTAGGAACCCCATGAGGAACACCTATGGCGTTGATGTATATTTTATGTTGGATAATTTTGCCTCTGCCAGGATAAATCTATTTTTTGTCTATGTTCTAGATTGGACAAAAACATTGGTGCCCTTTCCATTAAATCTTGAACAGGCATAGGGTATACTGACACATGCAATATCAAAGTGATAATAGTTCACAATCCAGATCTTTAGGTAATCTATCAAACAGTCTATCATCTCCGGACCACCACCAGCTGCTGCTCCGTGATACTGGCATAAATTTTGGTCCGACTTTTAAGGTTACTTTACACCGTGTGTCGTTAAGTGGTCCTATCCTTTACTAATCATGTTTATACAAGTGAAATTATTCGGTGCTACTAGAATAGAATTTTGTCCCGAAACTCCTGTGACTACAAGGAACCAATCATAAGTAGTTATGTTATTAACCATTAAAATGTGTTCACTTTTCTTTGAAGTTTTTTAATGGCATTTCTGGTTCAACACGGTTGCCATAACACAATGCTACTCGGAAGTGGGGATCTTTTCCGCCAGAATATGCCCACAAACTCATCATCAAACACACTGGGTGACTTGATTTGTATTTCAATATTAAACTATGGGCCATTTTGCTTATGTTAAACTTCTTTCTATATTCTTTTGCTATTTTTTGTGACCAACTGGACCAATCATAACCTGTTTCACCAATCCTCAATTCTGCCCATTCTCTTGAGCATCATTGGTGAGAGCCGCATATGGAATTATGATTAAAGTATCTTGATTTTGGGGGGCACAAAATATTAAACTGTTTTGCCGCATTTGGAGGTCATGCCCACAGTTCTGATCATCAACTGTACTCCTTTTGGTACGAGTTAATGCTTCCAAATTTTTTATTATTGGGTTGGTCATATTGGTCCAGTTGGTAGGTGATTTCCTATCTAAAAAATGCGTTGTATCATTTAGGGTGGGACGTCCCATGTACCACAAAACAAAATCAACACTATAGTAACCAAAGTTGCTATGTAACAACTCATCGAATCTCGTAACCAACGCGGGTGTGCCATTCTGCTGAGTTCTCACTAAACGGGTTGGTGTCTTTTTTCTTCACTGACCAGCAAGCGTTTTCAGAATCTACACATCTGCTCCCGCTCCGTTATCAGACTTTTGCTCACCTTCCCTATTTGAGTACTCAGCTGAAATGACTCTTTTACAGTGTGTTAAATGAACCCACGTGTTTCTTTCTGCTATTTTTTATTGTCCCATTCATTCTTTCCACTCGACCTACACTCTGAGGGTGGTGGTAAGCACAATGGTTTTTCAAATTGATGTGGAACATGGTTCCTATTTTATTGATTATTTGATTTACAAAATGAGTCCCATTATCACTGTAAATGGTTTCAGGTATGCCATATTTTGGAATGATGTCTTTACATAGTGCTTTTGCCACCGTCAGAGCATCAGGTGATTTTGTTGAGAATAATTCGATCCATTTAGAAAATGCATCTATGATAACCAAACAATACTTTTTTCCTTCACTTTGGTTTAATTCAATATTCCTCTCCTGGGCCTCAAATTGCCTTGTGGATTATACCTAGCACAAATCATACATGCTCTACAAATTATTATTATTATTATTATTATTTTAATAGGAATTAAAACCATAAGTTGTATAATATTGATTTATCTGTCTTACCATCCCTCCTGTTGAGACATGTGACACAGCATGGCTCAATATAGCAGCCCATTTGAATAGTTTCTCTTTGCTAATGTAAATTTCATTTTGTAGTTTTGCACTTTGAATTGCGTTCTTGTTGTGGAACCCTCTTACTGGCTATCAGTATAGATTGTACCATCTTTATTTATTTTTAGTTTGCATGCCTCGGTTAATGCTACTAATTCAGCAGTTTGTTCGGCCAATTCCTGACAATCATGCTGCGTGCCTTCATCAGGTAAGGGTGTTAGCGTGGCTGGATTTAAGGTTGTGCATCGCTCAACAGTCAAATGTGGTTGTGACAGCAAGATGGCCATGCAAGATAAATATCTTGCAGGTGTTAAAAACGCCATATTGGTTTGCAATAGGAGAGCAGACACTGTATGTGGGTCCTTAAGAGTTAATGGATGAAATAACACAATCGTGGAACTGCTCTCTATTGCCATTGAAGCTGCCACAACTGCTCTGACACAATGCAGTAATGCACACGTCACGTTGTCTAGTCTAGTTGAAAAATAAGCTATTGGTCTCAGTTTATCACCATATTGTTGTGTAAGTACGGAGGTCATGTCATAGTGTTTACAATCTACAATTTGAATGAATGTTTTATCATTAAATTTGGAAGGCCGAGCGCAGCACTGGACACCAAATGTTGTTTAATGTCACAGAAGGTCTTTTCCGCCTCTGTATTCCATAGAACAGGTGATGTCATTTTAAGGTTTGCTTCATACATAAATTTTGACAATGGTGCAATAATTTCTGCATAGTTTTGAATCCATGCTCTCCCTTAATTTGTCAGACCTAAAAATGACATCATATGTTTCTTTGTTTGTGGTTTAGGGTTTTTTAAAACTGTAGCTTTTCTGTCTTCTAATATAGTCCTTCCTCCTACACTTAGATTATGTACCAGATATTTGACTTGTTTTTTTACACCATTGCAATTTATTCTTGTTAACTTTATGTCCCTCCTCTGCTAGATGACACAGTAAGGCTAATGAATCTTTGCATGTCACGCCCTCCTGGGGGAGTGAATTTAGACATGCTTGTTATTATTACTTGTGAATAAATGGTTGGACTTTCACAGTAACCTTGTGGTAATCTAGTAAATATATATTTTCTCCCTCAAATTTAAATGCAAACCAAATTTGACTGTTCTTTCTATTGGTATAGAAAACGAAAGCATTGCTTATGTCAATATTTCTTCATCAATTTCAGTGAGGATCATTTGGTCCAATCATACAGGATGCATGTGTCTCCCTTCATCAGCCTGCGTTGTCCAAAACATCGCATTCCTGATTAGACCAGTTGTCGCCAATCATTTGTCTCCTATCCTTGTTTCAGTAATGTTCCCACA
>NW_026904853.1:0-4246 GCF_024500275.1 Phycodurus eques | reverse complement strand
CTGACTTCCAGCATGGAGCTCGTCTCATCTGAGTCCCAGAAGGGAGCTCTGATTTCCCGCATGGACCTCGGGCATTAGGCATGGGGCTCTCACTTCCAGCATGGAGCTCGTCTCATCTGAGTCCCGGAAGGGAGCTCTGATTTCCCGCATGGACCTCGGGCATTAAGGCTACTTTGTTACATTTTGGGATGAATGCTGGGCTTTGCTGAGACTGTGCAAGATGCTTTGCGTGAGCTCCGGATAGGCGACTTTGTGACATTTTGGGATGCGTGCTGGTACTTTGCTGGGACTGAGTGCCGCTGCATTTTGGGATCCATGCGGGTCCGTTTTGGGACTGAGTGCCGCTGCATTTTGGAATACATGATGGTCCGTTTTGGGGTCCAGGCTGGGACTTAGTGCCGCTGCATTTTGGGATCTTTGGCTTGCATGGAGCTCGTCTCATCTGAGTCCCAGAAGGGAGCTCTGATTTCCCGCATGGACCTCTGGCATTAAGCTCTGACTTCCAGCATGGAGCTCGTCTCATCTGAGTCCCAGAAGGGAGCTCTGACTTCCCGCATGGACCTCGGGCATTAAGCATGGAGCTCTGACTTCCAGCATGGAGCTCGTCTCATCTGAGTCCCAGAAGGGAGCTCTGATTTCCCGCATGGACCTCTGGCATTAAGCATGGCTCTGACTTCCAGCATGGAGCTCGTCTCATCTGAGTCCCAGAAGGGAGCTCTGACTTTCCCGCATGGACCTCGGGCATTAAGCATGGAGCTCTGACTTCCAGCATGGAGCTCGTCTCATCTGAGTCCCGGAAGGGAGCTCTGATTTCCCGCATGGACCTCTGGCATTAAGCTATGACTTCCAGCATGGAGCTCGTCTCATCTGAGTCCCGGAAGGGAGCTCTGATTTCCCGCATGGACCTCGGGCATTAAGGCTACTTTGTTACATTTTGGGATGAATGCTGGGCTTTGCTGAGACTGTGCAAGATGCTTTGCGTGAGCTCCGGATAGGCGACTTTGTGACATTTTGGGATGCGTGCTGGTACTTTGCTGGGACTGAGTGCCGCTGCATTTTGGGATCCATGCGGGTCCGTTTTGGGACTGAGTGCCGCTGCATTTTGGAATACATGATGGTCCGTTTTGGGGTCCAGGCTGGGACTTAGTGCCGCTGCATTTTGGGATCTTTGGCTTGCATGGAGCTCGTCTCATCTGAGTCCCAGAAGGGAGCTCCGACTTCCCGCATGGACCTCGGGCATTACGCTCTGACTTCCAGCATGGAGCTCGTCTCATCTGAGTCCCAGAAGGGAGCTCTGATTTCCCGCATGGACCTCGGGCATTAAGCTCTCACTTCCAGCATGGAGCTCGTCTCATCTGAGTCCCGGAAGGGAGCTCTGATTTCCCGCATGGACCTCTGGCATTACGCTCTGACTTCCAGCATGGAGCTCGTCTCATCTGAGTCCCAGAAGGGAGCTCTGATTTCCCGCATGGACCTCGGGCATTAGGCATGGGGCTCTCACTTCCAGCATGGAGCTCGTCTCATCTGAGTCCCGGAAGGGAGCTCTGATTTCCCGCATGGACCTCTGGCATTAAGGCTACTTTGTTACATTTTGGGATGAATGCTGGGCTTTGCTGAGACTGTGCAAGATGCTTTGCCTGAGCTCCGGATAGGCGACTTTGTGACATTTTGGGATGCGTGCTGGTACTTTGCTGGGACTGAGTGCCGCTGCATTTTGGGATCCATGCGGGTCCGTTTTGGGACTGAGTGCCGCTGCATTTTGGAATACATGATGGTCCGTTTTGGGGTCCAGGCTGGGACTTAGTGCCGCTGCATTTTGGGATCTTTGGCTTGCATGGAGCTCGTCTCATCTGAGTCCCAGAAGGGAGCTCTGATTTCCCGCATGGACCTCTGGCATTAAGCGCTGACTTCCAGCATGGAGCTCGTCTCATCTGAGACCCGGAAGGGAGCTCTGATTTCCCGCATGGACCTCGGGCATTAGGCATGGGGCTCTCACTTCCAGCATGGAGCTCGTCTCATCTGAGTCCCGGAAGGGAGCTCTGATTTCCCGCATGGACCTCGGGCATTAAGGCTACTTTGTTACATTTTGGGATGAATGCTGGGCTTTGCTGAGACTGTGCAAGATGCTTTGCGTGAGCTCCGGATAGGCGACTTTGTGACATTTTGGGATGCGTGCTGGTACTTTGCTGGGACTGAGTGCCGCTGCATTTTGGGATCCATGCGGGTCCGTTTTGGGACTGAGTGCCGCTGCATTTTGGAATACATGATGGTCCGTTTTGGGGTCCAGGCTGGGACTTAGTGCCGCTGCATTTTGGGATCTTTGGCTTGCATGGAGCTCGTCTCATCTGAGTCCCAGAAGGGAGCTCTGATTTCCCGCATGGACCTCTGGCATTACGCTCTGACTTCCAGCATGGAGCTCGTCTCATCTGAGTCCCAGAAGGGAGCTCTGATTTCCCGCATGGACCTCGGGCATTAGGCATGGGGCTCTCACTTCCAGCATGGAGCTCGTCTCATCTGAGTCCCGGAAGGGAGCTCTGATTTCCCGCATGGACCTCTGGCATTAAGCTATGACTTCCAGCATGGAGCTCGTCTCATCTGAGTCCCGGAAGGGAGCTCTGATTTCCCGCATGGACCTCGGGCATTAAGGCTACTTTGTTACATTTTGGGATGAATGCTGGGCTTTGCTGAGACTGTGCAAGATGCTTTGCGTGAGCTCCGGATAGGCGACTTTGTGACATTTTGGGATGCGTGCTGGTACTTTGCTGGGACTGAGTGCCGCTGCATTTTGGGATCCATGCGGGTCCGTTTTGGGACTGAGTGCCGCTGCATTTTGGAATACATGATGGTCCGTTTTGGGGTCCAGGCTGGGACTTAGTGCCGCTGCATTTTGGGATCTTTGGCTTGCATGGAGCTCGTCTCATCTGAGTCCCAGAAGGGAGCTCCGACTTCCCGCATGGACCTCGGGCATTACGCTCTGACTTCCAGCATGGAGCTCGTCTCATCTGAGTCCCAGAAGGGAGCTCTGATTTCCCGCATGGACCTCGGGCATTAAGCTCTCACTTCCAGCATGGAGCTCGTCTCATCTGAGTCCCGGAAGGGAGCTCTGATTTCCCGCATGGACCTCTGGCATTACGCTCTGACTTCCAGCATGGAGCTCGTCTCATCTGAGTCCCAGAAGGGAGCTCTGATTTCCCGCATGGACCTCGGGCATTAGGCATGGGGCTCTCACTTCCAGCATGGAGCTCGTCTCATCTGAGTCCCGGAAGGGAGCTCTGATTTCCCGCATGGACCTCTGGCATTAAGGCTACTTTGTTACATTTTGGGATGAATGCTGGGCTTTGCTGAGACTGTGCAAGATGCTTTGCCTGAGCTCCGGATAGGCGACTTTGTGACATTTTGGGATGCGTGCTGGTACTTTGCTGGGACTGAGTGCCGCTGCATTTTGGGATCCATGCGGGTCCGTTTTGGGACTGAGTGCCGCTGCATTTTGGAATACATGATGGTCCGTTTTGGGGTCCAGGCTGGGACTTAGTGCCGCTGCATTTTGGGATCTTTGGCTTGCATGGAGCTCGTCTCATCTGAGTCCCAGAAGGGAGCTCTGATTTCCCGCATGGACCTCTGGCATTAAGCGCTGACTTCCAGCATGGAGCTCGTCTCATCTGAGACCCGGAAGGGAGCTCTGATTTCCCGCATGGACCTCGGGCATTAGGCATGGGGCTCTCACTTCCAGCATGGAGCTCGTCTCATCTGAGTCCCGGAAGGGAGCTCTGATTTCCCGCATGGACCTCGGGCATTAAGCATGGAGCTCTGACTTCCAGCATGGAGCTCGTCTCATCTGAGTCCCAGAAGGGAGCTCTGACTTCCCGCATGGACCTCGGGCATTAAGCATGGAGCTCTGACTTCCCGCATGGACCTCGGGCATTAAGCATGGAGCTCTGACTTCCAGCATGGAGCTCGTCTCATCTGAGTCCCAGAAGGGAGCTCTGACTTCCCGCATGGACCTCTGGCATTAAGCTCTGACTTCCAGCATGGAGCTCGTCTCATCTGAGTCCCAGAAGGGAGCTCTGACTTCCCGCATGGACCTCGGGCATTAAGCATGGAGCTCTGACTTCCAGCATGGAGCTCGTCTCATCTGAGACCCGGAAGGGAGCTCTGATTTCCCGCATGGACCTCGGGCATTAAGCATGGAGCTTTGACTTCCAGCATGGAGCTCTGACTTGCCCCCGCCACCCCCCTGGTAGCTCGG
>NW_026904852.1:0-4261 GCF_024500275.1 Phycodurus eques | reverse complement strand
ATGCGGGAAATCAGAGCTCCCTTCCGGGACTCAGATGAGACGAGCTCCATGCTGGAAGTCAGAGCCCCATGCTAATGCCCGAGGTCCATGCGGGAAATCAGAGCTCCCTTCTGGGACTCAGATGAGACGAGCTCCATGCTGGAAGTCAGAGCTTAATGCCAGAGGTCCATGCGGGAAATCAGAGCTCCCTTCTGGGACTCAGATGAGACGAGCTCCATGCTGGAAGTCAAAGCCCCATGCTTAATGCCCGAGGTCCATGCGGGAAATCAGAGCTCCCTTCCGGGACTCAGATGAGACGAGCTCCATGCTGGAAGTCAGAGCTTAATGCCAGAGGTCCATGCGGGAAATCAGAGCTCCCTTCTGGGACTCAGATGAGACGAGCTCCATGCTGGAAGTCAGAGCGTAATGCCGAGAGGTCCATGCGGGAAAATCAGAGCTCCCTTCCGGGACTCAGATGAGACGAGCTCCATGCTGGAAGTCAAAGCCCCATGCTTAATGCACGAGGTCCATGCGGGAAATCAGAGCTCCCTTCCGGGACTCAGATGAGACGAGCTCCATGCTGGAAGTCGAGAGCCCCATGCTTAATGCCCGAGGTCCATGCGGGAAATCAGAGCTCCCTTCTGGGACTCAGATGAGACGAGCTCCATGCTGGAAGTCAGCCAGCGTAATGCCCGAGGTCCATGCGGGAAATCAGAGCTCCCTTCTGGGACTCAGATGAGACGAGCTCCATGCTGGAAGTCAGCGCTCCATGCTTAATGCCCGAGGTCCATGCGGGAAATAAGAGCTCCCTTCTGGGACTCAGATGAGACGAGCTCCATGCTGGAAGTCAGAGCTTAATGCCAGAGGTCCATGCGGGAAATAAGAGCTCCCTTCTGGGACTCAGATGAGACGAGCTCCATGCTGGAAGTCAGAGCCCCATGCTTAATGCCCGAGGTCCATGCGGGAAATCAGAGCTCCCTTCCGGGACTCAGATGAGACGAGCTCCATGCTGGAAGTGAGAGCCCCATGCCTAATGCCCGAGGTCCATGCGGGAAATCAGAGCTCCCTTCTGGGACTCAGATGAGACGAGCTCCATGCAAGCCAAAGATCCCAAAATGCAGCGGCACTAAGTCCCAGCCTGGACCCCAAAACGGACCATCATGTATTCCAAAATGCAGCGGCACTCAGTCCCAAAACGGACCCGCATGGATCCCAAAATGCAGCGGCACTCAGTCCCAGCAAAGTACCAGCACGCATCCCAAATGTCACAAAGTCGCCTATCCGGAGCTCACGCAAAGCATCTTGCACAGTCCTCAGCAAAGCCCAGCATTCATCCCAAAATGTAACAAAGTAGCCTTAATGCCCGAGGTCCATGCGGGAAATCAGAGCTCCCTTCCGGGACTCAGATGAGACGAGCTCCATGCTGGAAGTGAGAGCCCCATGCCTAATGCCCGAGGTCCATGCGGGAAATCAGAGCTCCCTTCGGGTACTCAGATGAGACGAGCTCCATGCTGGAAGTCAGAGCTTAATGCCAGAGGTCCATGCGGGAAATAAGAGCTCCTTCTGGGACTCAGATGAGACGAGCTCCATGCTGGAAAAGTCAGAGCTTAATGCCAGAGGTCCATGCGGGAAATCAGAGCTCCCTTCTGGGACTCAGATGAGACGAGCTCCATGCTGGAAGTCAAAGCCCCATGCTTAATGGCCCGAGGTCCATGCGGGAAATCAGAGCTTCACTTCTGGGACTCAGATGAGACGAGCTCCATGCTGGAAGTCAAAGCCCCATGCTTAATGCCCGAGGTCCATGCGGGAAATCAGAGCTCCCTTCTGGGACTCAGATGAGACGAGCTCCATGCTGGAAGTCAGAGCCCCATGCTTAATGCCAGAGGTCCATGCGGGAAATCAGAGCTCCCTTCTGGGACTCAGATGAGACGAGCTCCATGCTGGAAGTCAGAGCTTAATGCCCGAGGTCCATGCGGGAAATCAGAGCTCCCTTCTGGGACTCAGATGAGACGAGCTCCATGCTGGAAGTCAGCCCCATGCTTAATGCCCGAGGTCCATGCGGGAAATCAGAGCTCCCTTCTGGGACTCAGATGAGACGAGCTCCATGCTGGAAGTCAGAGCCCCATGCTAATTGCCCGAGGTCCATGCGGGAATCTAAGAGCTCCCTTCTGGACTCAGATGAGACGAGCTCCCGGCTTGAAGTCAGAGCCCCATGCTTAATCGGCCCGAGGGTCATGCGGGAAATCAGAGCTCCCTTCTGGACTCAGATGAGACGAGCTCCATGCTGGAAGTCAGAGCCATTAATGCCAGAGGTCCATGCGGGAAATCAGAGCTCCCTTCTGGGACTCAGATGAGACGAGCTCCATGCAAGCCAAAGATCCCAAAATGCAGCGGCACTAAGTCCCAGCCTGGACCCCAAAAACGGACCATCATGTATTCCAAAATGCAGCGGCACTCAGTCCCAAAACGGACCCGCATGGATCCCAAAATGCAGCGGCACTCAGTCCCAGCAAAGTACCAGCACGCATCCCAAAATGTCACAAAGTCGCCTATCCGGAGCTCACGCAAAGCATCTTGCACAGTCTCAGCAAAGCCCAGCATTCATCCCAAAATGTAACAAAGTAGCCTTAATGCCCGAGGTCCATGCGGGAAATCAGAGCTCCCTTCCGGGTACTCAGATGAGACGAGCTCCATGCTGGAAGTGAGAGCCCCATGCCTAATGCCCGAGGTCCATGCGGGAAATCAGAGCTCCCTTCCGGGTCTCAGATGAGACGAGCTCCATGCTGGAAGTCAGAGCTTAATGCCAGAGGTCCATGCGGGAAATAAGAGCTCCCTTCTGGGACTCAGATGAGACGAGCTCCATGCTGGAAGTCAGAGCTTAATGCCCGAGGTCCATGCGGGAAGTCAGAGCTCCCTTCTGGGACTCAGATGAGACGAGCTCCATGCTGGAAGTCAGAGCGTAATGCCAGAGGTCCATGCGGGAAATCAGAGCTCCCTTCTGGGACTCAGATGAGACGAGCTCCATGCTGGAAGTCAGAGCTTAATGCCAGAGGTCCATGCGGGAAATAAGAGCTCCCTTCTGGGACTCAGATGAGACGAGCTCCATGCTGGAAGTCAGAGCTTAATGCCAGAGGTCCATGCGGGAAATCAGAGCTCCCTTCTGTGGACTCAGATGAGACGAGCTCCATGCAAGCCAAAGATCCCAAAATGCAGGCGGCACTAAGTCCCAGCCTGGACCCAAAACGGACCATCATGTATTCCAAAATGCAGCGGCACTCAGTCCCAAAACGGACCCGCATGGATCCCAAAATGCAGCGGCACTCAGTCCCAGCAAAGTACCAGCACGCATCCCAAAATGTCACAAAGTCGCCTATCCGGAGCTCACGCAAAGCATCTTGCACAGTCCTCAGCAAAGCCCAGCATTCTATCCCAAACATGTAACAAAGTAAGCCTAATGCCCAGAGGTCCATGCGGGGAAATCAGAGCTCCCTTCCGGGACTCAGATGAGACGAGCTCCATGCTGGAAGTCAAAAGCCCCATGCTTAATGCCCGAGGTCCATGCGGAAATAAGAGCTCCCTTCTGGACTCAGATGAGACGAGCTCCATGCTGAAGTCAGAGCTTAATGCCAGAGGTCCATGCGGGAAATAAGAGCTCCCTTCTGGGACTCAGATGAGACGAGCTCCATGCTGGAATCAGAGCTTAATGCCAGAGGTCCCATGCGGAAATAAGAGCTCCCTTCTGGGACTCAGATGAGACGAGCTCCATGCTGGAAGTCAGAGCTCCATGCTTAATGCCCGAGTCCATGCGGGAAATAAGAGCTCCCTTCTGGGACTCAGATGAGACGAGCTCCATGCTGGAAGTCAAAGCCCCATGCTTAATGCCCGAGGTCCATGCGGGAAATCAGAGCTCCCTTCTGGGACTCAGATGAGACGAGCTCCATGCTGGAAGTCAAAGCCCAATGCTTAATGCCCGAGGTCCATGCGGGAAATCAGAGCTCCCTTCCGGGACTCAGATGAGACGAGCTCCATGCTGGAAGTCAGAGCTTAATGCCAGAGGTCCATGCGGGAAATCAGAGCTCCCTTCTGGGACTCAGATGAGACGAGCTCCATGCTGGAAGTCAGAGCTTAATGCCCGAGGTCCATGCGGGAAATCAGAGCTCCCTTCCGGGACTCAGATGAGACGAGCTCCATGCTGGAAGTTCATAGCTTAATGCCAGAGGTCCATGCGGGAAATCAGAGCTCCCTTCCGGGACTCAGATGAGACGAGCTCCATGCTGGAAGT
>NW_026904851.1:0-4278 GCF_024500275.1 Phycodurus eques | reverse complement strand
GTTTCAAATCTTAGCCCACTAGCTCAAACTAGCGCGAAAATGTCCTGCCAAAGTCACATAGGTCGTCATGTTACAATTTAGTCAATAAAGGCCTACTACTGGGAGAGAAACCGAGTGCTTTGACGCTCGCAGCGCTCGGCCCCACAGCCGTCCAGGACTCGGGGGGGCTCCCCTGAAAGCTGGATTCCACGATATCGTTTGTTTCAAAGCTGAGCCAACTAGCTCAAAACTAGGCGCTAAAATGTCCTGCCAAAGTCACATAGGTCGTCATGTTTACAATTTAGTCAATAAAGGCCTCCTACTGGAGAGAAACCGAGTGCTTTGACGCACGCCGTTCGGCCCCACAGCTGTCCAGAGACTCGGGGGAGGCCTCCCCTGAAAGCTGGATTCCCACCGATCGTTTGTTTCAAATCTTAGCCCAGTAGCTGAAAAGTAGGTGCAAAAAAGTCCTGCCAAAATCACATAGGTTGTCATGTTACAATTTAGTCAATAAAGGCCTACGACTGGAGAGAAACCGAGTGCTTTGACGCTCGCCGTTCGGCCCCACGACCTCTGAGAGGCTTGGAGGAGGCCTCCTCTGATAGCTGGATTCCCACCAATCGTTTGTTTCAAATCTTAGCCCAGTAGCTGAAAAGTAGCGCTAAAAAGTCCTGCCAAAATCACATAGGTCGTCATGTTACAATTTACTCAATAAAGGCCAACTACTGGAGAGAAACCGAGTGCTTTGACTCTCGCCGTTCGCCCCCACAGCCGTCCACAGACTCGGGGGAGGCCTCCCCTGAAAGCTGGATTCCCACCAATCGTTTTTTTCAAATCTTAGCCCACTAGCTCAAAAGCAAGCGCTAAAAAGTCCTGCCAAAGTCACATAAGTCGTCATATTACAATTTAGTCAATAAAAGCCGACTACTGGAGCAAAACCGAGTGCTTTGACGCTCGCCGTTCGGCCTCACGAGCTCCGAGAGGCTTGGAAGAGACCTCCCTTGAAAGCTGGATTCCCAAGGCTTGTCTGTGTAAATTCCTAGCCCGCTAGGCAGAAAATAAACGACCTAAAGTCGTGCCGAAGTCAAATCGGTCGTCATGGTACTCGAGCGAAACGGAGTGCTTTAACGCACGCCGCTCGCCCCACAGCCGTCCAGAGACTCGGGGGGGCCTCCCCTGAAAGCTGGATTCCTACCGATCGTTTGTTTCAAATCTGAGCCAACTAGCTCAAAACTAGGCGCTAAAATGTCCTGCCAAAGTCACATAGGTCGTCATGTTACAATTTAGTCAATAAAGGCCTCCTACTGGAGAGAAACCGAGTGCTTTGACGCTCGCCGTTCGGCCCCACAGCTGTCCAGAGACTCGGGGGAGGCCTCCCCTGAAAGCTGGATTCCCCACCGATCGTTTGTTTCAAATCTTAGCCCAGTAGCTGAAAAGTAGGCGCAAAAAAGTCCTGCCAAAATCACATAGGTTGTCATGTTACAATTTAGTCAATAAAGGCCTACGACTGGAGAGAAACTGAGTGCTTTGACGCTCGCCGTTCGGCCCCACGACCTCTGAGAGGCTTGGAAGAGGCCTCCTCTGATAGCTGGATTCCCACCATCGTTTGTTTCAAATCTTAGCCCAGTAGCTGAAAAGTAGGCGCTAAAAAGTCCTGCCAAAATCACATAGGTCGTCATGTTACAATTTACTCAATAAAGGCCAACTACTGGAGAGAAACCGAGTGCTTTGACTCTCGCCGTTCGCCCCCACAGCAATCCAGAGACTCGGGGGAGACCTCCCCTGAAAGCTGGATTCCCACCGATCGTTTGTTTCAAATCTTAGCCCACTAGCTCAAAAGCAAGCGCTAAAAAGTCCTGCCAAAGTCACATAGGTCGTCATGTTACAATTTAGTCAATAAAAGCCGACTACTGGAGCAAAACCGAGTGCTTTGACGCTCGCCGTTCGGCCTCACGAGCTCCGAGAGGCTTGGAAGAGGCCTCCCTTGAAAGCGGGATTCCCAAGTCTTGTCTGTGTAAATTCCTAGCCCGCTAGGCAGAAAAAAAACGACCTAAAGTCGTGCCGAAGTCAAATCGGTCGTCATGGTAGTCGAGCGAAACTGAGTGCTTTAACGCTCGCCGCTCGGCCCCACAGCCGTCCAGAGACTCGGGGGAGGCCTCCCCTGAAAGCTGGATTCCCACCGATCGTTTGTTTCAAATCTTAGCCCACTAGCTCAAAACTAGGTGCTAAAATGTCCTGCCAAAATCACATAGGTCGTCATGTTACAATTTAGTCAATAAAGGCCTACTACTGGAGAGAAACCGAGTGCTTTGACGCTCGCCGTTCGGCCCCACAGCCGTGCAGAGACTCCAGGGAGGCCTCCCCTGAAAGCTGGATTCCCACCGATCGTTTGTTTCAAATCTTAGCCCACTAGCTAAAAAGTAAGCGTTAAAAAGTCCTGCCAAAGTAACATAGGTCGTCATGTTACAATTTAGTCAATAAAGGCCTACTACTGGAGCGAAACCGAGTCCATTGACGCTCGCCGTTCGGCCCCACGACCTCTGAGAGGCTTGGAAGAGGCCTCCCTTGAAAGCTGGATTCCCAAGGATTGTCTGTGTGAATTCCTAGCCCGCTAGGCTGAAATTAAGCGACCTAAAGTCGTGCCGAAGTCAAATCGGTCGTCATGGTACTCGAGCGAAACTGAGTGCTTTAACGCTCGCCGCTCGGCCCCACAGCCGTCCAGAGACTCGGGGGGGCCTCCCCTGAAAGCTGGATTCCCACCGATCGTTTGTTTCAAATCTGATCCAACTAGCTCAAAACTAGGCGCTAAAATGTCCTGCCAAAGTCACATAGGTCGTCATGTTACAATTTAGTCAATAAAGGCCTCCAACTGGAGCGAAACTGAGTGCTTTAACGCTCGCCGTCTCGGGCCCCACAGCCGTCCAGAGACTCGGGGGGGCCTCCCCTGAAAGCTGGATTCCCACCGATCGTTTATTTCAAATCTTAGCCAAGTAGCCGTAAAGTAAGCGCTAAAAAGTCCTGCCAAAATCACATAGGTCGTCATGTTACAATTTAGTCAATAAAGGCCTACTACTGGAGCGAAACCGAGTGCTTTGACGCTCGCCGTTCGGAACCCACGACCTCTGCGAGGCTTGGAGGAGGCCTCCCCTGAAAGCTGGTTTCCCAAGGATTGTCTGTGTGAATTACTAGCCCGCTAGCTCAAACGTAAGCGCTAAAAAGTCCTGCCAAAAATCACATAGGTCGTCATGTTACAATTTAGTCAATAAAGGCCTATTACTGGACCGAAACAGAGTGCTTTAACGCTCGCCGCTCGGCCCCACAGCTGTCCAGAGACTCGGGGGAGGCCTCCCCTGAAAGCTGGTTTCCCACCGATCGTTTGTGTCCAAACCTAACCCACTAGATCAAAAGTAAGCGCTAAAAAGTCCTGCCAAAGTCACATAGGTTGTCATGTTACAATTTAGTCAATAAAGGCCTACTACTGGAGTGAAACCGAGTGCTTCGACGCTCGCCGTTCGGCCCCACGAGCTCCGAGAGGCTTGGAAGAGGCCTCCCTTGAAAGCTGGATTCCCACGGCTTGTCTGTGTGAATTCCGAGCCCGCTCGGCTGAAGTTAAGCGACCTAAAGTCGTGCCGAAGTCAAATCGGTCGTCATGGTACTCGAGCGAAACTGAGTGCTTTAAACGCTCGCCGCTCGGCCCCCACAGTCGACCAGAGACTCGGAGGAGGCCTCGTCTGAAAACTGGATTCCCACTGATCGTTTGTTTCAAATCTTAGCCCACGAGCTCAAAAGTAAGCGCTAAAAAGTTCTGCCAAAGTCACATAGGTTGTCATGTTACAATTTAGTCAAGAAAGGCCTACTACTGGAGCGAAACCGAGTGCTTCGACGCTCGCCGTTCGGCCCCACGACCTCCGAGAGGCTTGGAAGAGGCCTCCCTTGAAAGCTGGATTCCCAAGGCTTGTCTGTGTGAATTCCTAGCCCGCTCGGCTGAAATTAAGCGACCAAAAGTTGTGCCGAAGTCAAATCGGTCGTCATGGTACTTGAGCGAAACTGAGTGCTTTAACGCTTGCCGCTCGGCCCCAGAGCCGTCCAGAGACTCGGGGGAGGCCTCCCCTGAAAGCTGGATTCCCATCAATCGTTTGTTTAAAATCTTAGCCCACTAGCTCAAAAGTAAGCGCTAAAATGTCCTGCCAAAGTCACATAGGTCGTCATGTTACAATTTAGTGAATAAAGGCCTACTACTGGAGCGAAACCGAGTGCATTGACGCTCGCCGTTCGGCCCCACGACCTCTGAGAGTCTTG
>NW_026904850.1:0-4296 GCF_024500275.1 Phycodurus eques | reverse complement strand
TTGCATGGAGCTCGTCTCATCTGAGTCCCGGAAGGGAGCTCTGATTTCCCGCATGGACCTCTGGCATTACGCTCTGACTTCCAGCATGGAGCTCGTCTCATCTGAGTCCCAGAAGGGAGCTCTGATTTCCCGCATGGACCTCTGGCATTAAGCTCTGACTTCCAGCATGGAGCTCGTCTCATCTGAGTCCCCAGAAGGGAGCTCTTATTTCCCGCATGGACCTCGGGCATTAAGCATGGGGCTTTGACTTCCAGCATGGAGCTCGTCTCATCTGAGTCCCGGAAGGAGCTCTGATTTCCGCATGGACCTCGGGCATTAAGCATGGGGCTTGACTTCCAGCATGGAGCTCGTCTCATCTGAGTCCCAGAAGGGAGCTCTGTATTTCCGCATGGACCTCTGTGCATTAAGCGTCTTGACTTCCAGCATGGAGCTCGTCTATCTGAGTCCCAGAAGGGAGCTCTTATTTCCCGCATGGACCTCGGGCATTAAGCATGGGAGCGCTGACATTCCAGAATGGAGCTCGTCTCATCTGAGTACCCGAGAAGGGAGCTCTGATTTCCCGCATGGACCGCGTGGCATTAGGCTACTTGTTACATTTTGGGATGAATGCTGGGCTTTGCTGAGACTGTGCAAGATGCTTGCGTGAGCTCCGGATAGGCGACTTTGTGACATTTTGGGATGCGTGCTGGTACTTTGCTGGGACCTGAGTGCCGCTGCATTTTTGGGATCCATGCGGGTCCGTTTTGTGGACTGAGTGCCGCTGCCATTTTGGAATACCATGATGGTCCGTTTTGGGGTCCAGGCTGGGACTTAGTGCCGCTGCATTTTGGGATCTTTGGCTTGCATGGAGCTCGTCTCATCTGAGTCCCAGAAGGGGAGCTCTGATTTCCGCATGGACCTCTGGCATTACGCTCTGACTTCCAGCATGGAGCTCGTCTCATCTGAGTCCCAGAAGGGAGCTCTGATTTCACCGCATGACCTCGGGCATTAGGCATGGGGCGCTCACTTCCAGCATGGAGCTCGTCTCATCTGAGTCCCGAGGGAGCTCTGATTTCCCGCATGGAACCTCTGGCATTAGAGCTACTGACTTCCAGCATGAAGCTCGTCTCATCTGAGTCCCGGAAGGGAGCTCTGATTTCCCGCATGGACCTCTGGCAGTTACGCTCTGACTTCCAGCATGAGCTCGGTCTCCATCTGAGTCCCAGAAGGGGAGCTCTGATGTTCCGCATGACCTCGGGCATTAAGCATGGGGGCTTTGACTTCCAGCATGGAGCTCGTCTCATCTGAGTCCCAGAAGGGAGCTCTGATTTCCCGCATGGACCTCGGGCATTAAGCATGGGAGCTCTGACTTCCAGCATGGAGCTCGTCTCATCTGAGTCCCAGAAGGGAGCTCTTATTTCCCGCATGGACCTTCGGGCATTAAGGCATGGGGCTTTGACTTCCAGCATGGAGCTCGTCCTCATCTGAGTCCCAGGAAGGGAGCTCTGATTTCCCGACATGGACCTCTAGGCATTAAGCTGGCTTGACTTCCAGCATGGAGCTCGTCTCATCTGAGTCCCAGAAGGGAGCTCTGATTTCCCGCATGGACCTCTGGCATTAAGCTCTGACTTCCAGCATGGAGCTCGTCTCATCTGAGTCCCAGGAAGGGAGGCTCTTATTTCCCGCATGGACCTCTGGCATTAAGCATGGGGCTTGACTTCCAGCATGGAGGCTCGTCTCATCTGAGTCCCAGAAGGGAGCTCTGATTGTCCTCCGCATGGACCTCGGGCATTAAGGCATGGGGCTCTGACTTCCAGCATGGAGCTCGTCTCATCTGAGTCCCAGAAGGGAGCTCTGATTTCCCGCATGGACCTCGGGCATTACAGCTCTGACTTCCAGCATGGAGCTCGTCTCATCTGAGTCCCAGAAGGGAGCTCTGATTTCCCGCATGGACCTCGGGCATTAAGCATGGGGCTCTGACTTCCAGCATGGAGCTCGTCTCATCTGAGTCCCAGAAGGGAGCTCTTGATTTCCCGCATGGACCTCGGCATTAAGCATGGGGCTTTGACTTCCAGCATGGAGCTCGTCTCATCTGAGTCCCAGAAGGAGTCTCTGACTTCCCGCATGGACCTCGGCATTAAGCGCTGACTTCTCAGCATGGCGCCGTCTCATCTGAGACCCGGAAGGAGCTCTGATTTCCATTTCGCATCGCATGGAACCTCTGGCATTACGACTCTGACTTCCGCACTGGAGCTCGTCTCATCTGAGTCCCAGAAGGGACTCTGATTTCCCGCATGGACCTCTGGCATTACGCTCTGACTTCCAGCATGGAGCTCGTCTCATCTGAGTCCCAGAAGGGAGCTCTGATTTCCCGCATGGACCTCGGGCATTAGGCATGGGGCTCTCACTTCCAGCATGGAGCTCGTCTCATCTGAGTCCCGGAAGGGAGCTCTGATTTCCCGCATGGACCTCGGGCATTAAGGCTACTTTGTTACATTTTGGGATGAATGCTGGGCTTTGCTGAGACTGTGCAAGATGCTTTGCCTGAGCTCCGGATAGGCGACTTTGTGACATTTTGGGATGCGTGCTGGTACTTTGCTGGGACTGAGTGCCGCTGCATTTTGGGATCCATGCGGGTCCGTTTTGGGACTGAGTGCCGCTGCATTTTGGAATACATGATGGTCCGTTTTGGGGTCCAGGCTGGGACTTAGTGCCGCTGCATTTTGGGATCTTTGGCTTGCATGGAGCTCGTCTCATCTGAGTCCCAGAAGGGAGCTCTGATTTCCCGCATGGACCTCTGGCATTACGCTCTGACTTCCAGCATGGAGCTCGTCTCATCTGAGTCCCAGAAGGGAGCTCTGATTTCCCGCATGGACCTCGGGCATTAGGCATGGGGCTCTCACTTCCAGCATGGAGCTCGTCTCATCTGAGTCCCGGAAGGGAGCTCTGATTTCCCGCATGGACCTCGGGCATTAAGGCTACTTTGTTACATTTTGGGATGAATGCTGGGCTTTGCTGAGACTGTGCAAGATGCTTTGCGTGAGCTCCGGATAGGCGACTTTGTGACATTTTGGGATGCGTGCTGGTACTTTGCTGGGACTGAGTGCCGCTGCATTTTGGGATCCATGCGGGTCCGTTTTGGGACTGAGTGCCGCTGCATTTTGGGATCTTTGGCTTGCATGGAGCTCGTCTCATCTGAGTCCCAGAAGGGAGCTCTGATTTCCCGCATGGACCTCTGGCATTACGCTCTGACTTCCAGCATGGAGCTCGTCTCATCTGAGTCCCAGAAGGGAGCTCTGATTTCCCGCATGGACCTCGGGCATTAAGCTCTCACTTCCAGCATGGAGCTCGTCTCATCTGAGTCCCGGAAGGGAGCTCTGATTTCCCGCATGGACCTCTGGCATTACGCTCTGACTTCCAGCATGGAGCTCGTCTCATCTGAGTCCCAGAAGGGAGCTCTGATTTCCCGCATGGACCTCGGGCATTAAGGCTACTTTGTTACATTTTGGGATGAATGCTGGGCTTTGCTGAGACTGTGCAAGATGCTTTGCGTGAGCTCCGGATAGGCGACTTTGTGACATTTTGGGATGCGTGCTGGTACTTTTCTGGGACTGAGTGCCGCTGCATTTTGGGATCCATGCGGGTCCGTTTTGGGACTGAGTGCCGCTGCATTTTGGAATACATGATGGTCCGTTTTGGGGTCCAGGCTGGGACTTAGTGCCGCTGCATTTTGGGATCTTTGGCTTGCATGGAGCTCGTCTCATCTGAGTCCCAGAAGGGAGCTCTGATTTCCCGCATGGACCTCTGGCATTAAGCATGGGGCTTTGACTTCCAGCATGGAGCTCGTCTCATCTGAGTCCCAGAAGGGAGCTCTGATTCCCGCATGGACCTCGGGCATTAAGCATGGGGCTCTGACTTCCAGCATGGAGCTCGTCTCATCTGAGTCCCAGAAGGGAGCTCTGATTTCCCGCATGGACCTCTGGCATTAAGCTCTGACTTCCAGCATGGAGCTCGTCTCATCTGAGTCCCAGAAGGGAGCTCTGATTTCCCGCATGGACCTCGGGCATTAAGGCATGGGCATTCTTTTGACTTCCTCACGCAAGGAGCTACGTCTCATACGCGTCCCCGGCAGGGAGCTGATTTCCCGTCATGGATCCTCGGGCCTACTAAGACATGGGGCTATGACTTTCCAGCATCGGGCGAGCGTCTCATCTGAGTCCAGAGGGAGCTCTGATTTCCCGCATGGACTCTGGCATTAAGCTCTGATTTCCCGCATGGACCTCGGGCATTAAGCATGGGGCTTTGACTTCCAGCATG
>NW_026904849.1:0-4297 GCF_024500275.1 Phycodurus eques | reverse complement strand
TATGACAGAACGAACTGGCCATAACATGGCCAGTTCCCTGGAAAAGCCCTTCAAGCGCAGGGTCAACGCCTCTCGAAGCAGGATGAGCAGCTTGCTGCCCTCCACCTTCATCTAGAGGGACTGTCAAGGCATCAGGACAATATGATGAGACAGGTGGCCTCACAGTTTGAACTTCTTATGAAAATTATTCAAGAGAAAGAACCAGTTGGCACCACACCCAATACCGCCACGGTATTTCCATGTGAAACAGTCAACATGCAGCCACCTGCCACCTCCGCTGCTGTCTGCCCACAGCTCTCTCGACCGGAGAGGTTCTCTGGAAATTCTGGGAACATTAAGCCGTTCATCACGCAGTGCGAACTCCACTTTGAGCTCCAGGCAGCTGCCTTCCCCACCGAGCGGGCAAAGATCGCTTTCGTCATTTCCCACCTGACTGGTCGTGCGGAGGCGTGGGCTACTGCTGAATGGAGCCGCAATTCCGCCGCGTGTCATTCATGGGCTTTTTTTTGTAAAGACTATGGAGCAAATTTTTCAATTTTCCACTCCTGATCGTGAGGCAGCTCGCTCCCTTGTCACCTTACAACAAGGCATGTGCAGGGTGTCTGATTACGCGATTGAGTTCCGCATTCTAGCAGCTGAGAGTCATTGGAATAATCGGGCGCTACTCGATGCCTTTTTTCAAGGACTATCCCCCGCCGTCAAGGATCATTTAGTCCCGCTAGACCTGCCGACCGACTTGGACACTCTCATCGCTCTCGCCGTAAAAATCGACAAGAGGCTTTTGGATCGCGAGCTGGATGGAGATCGGCGGAAGGCTGCGTCACCGCGCACTTTGAGGACGAGCCTCGGTGACCAGCCAAACCAAGGCAGATCCCCTGGTTCCGGTCTCAACCCACTGGCTAACGTCCCCACGGAGGAACCCATGCAACTGGGCAGGTTCCGTCTCTCCCCTGAGGAACGTCAACGCCGGCTGAGGGAAGGGCGGTGCTTCTACTGCGGTCAGTTGGGTCATTCCGTGAGCAACTGTCACGTCAAAGTTGCCGGTGGCGGTAGCAAGGGCACAGGAGAGGTGAGTCTGAATTTCATGAAGGAAGACCCTACACGAGTTCTTCCTAAAGTGACACTATGCTCTCCTGATCAAGAAATGCATACACCTGTATGTTAGTTTTCATGTTTTTGACGCCATGAATCATGACCTTATCTTAGGGAACCCATGGTTGAAATTACATAACCCCCACATTGACTGGTCCTCTTGGCAGGTTATGTAATGGGGCAGCAATTGCGCCCGGAACTGTTTCAAGCCGCCATGTGACGTTCAGGGTCATGTTTCTAAGGACAATCCACAGACCCCATCTGGGTATCCTGATTTATCTCAAGTGCCCACCTGTTACCAGGATATTAAAGACGTTTTTTCCAAGTCCAAGGCCAAATCCCTTCCACCCCACAGACCTTATGACTGTGCTATTGACTTGCTGCCTGGAACCACACCCTCACGAGGGAGGTTGTTCTCTCTTTCAGGGCCGGAACACAAGGCCATGAAGGAGTACGTGGAGGAATCACTGGCAGCCGGGATCATTCGCCCATCTTCATCCCCTGCGGGAGCAGGATTTTTCTTTGTGGACAAGAAAGACAAGACCCTGCGACCCTGTATCGATTACCGGGGTTTCAACGAGATCACTGTAAAAAACAGGTACCCTCTTCCTCTCATCTCCACCGCCTTTGAGTTCCTGGAGGGAGCCAAGGTTTTCACCAAACTGGACTTAAGAAATGCATATCATCTAGTCAGGATAAGGGAGGGGGGTGAATGGAAAACAGCATTCAACACACCAACAGGACATTATGAATATTTGGTAATGCCTTTTGGGCTTACTAACGCGCCAGCTGTTTTCCAGAACCTTGTCAATGATGTCCTGCGTGACATGCTGAATGTTTATGTTTTTGTTTATTTGGATGACATTTTGATTTTCTCCCCGGATGAGGAGACTCACATTCTTCATGTCCGCTGTTTTGCAGCAGTTACTGCAGAATCAACTATGTGTTAAGGCTGAGAAATGTGAGTTCCATAAGGCGTCAGTTTCTTTTCTGGGTTTTGTCCTGGCTCAAGGTGAAGTCAAAATGGACCCTTGCAAAGTCGATGCAGTAATTAATTGGCCTACTCCCACGTCACGCAAAGATGTACAAAGGTTCTTAGGGTTCGCAAACTTCTACAGAAAATTCATCAGGAATTTCAGTTCTATAGCCTCTCCTTTGTATGATCTTACCTCGCCACACAAACCTTTTGCATGGAACCCGCTTTGTCAGGCAGCGTTTCAAAAACTTAAGTCGAGCTTTACCTCCGCTCCCATCCTTACTTTGCCAGATCTCCAACAGCAGTTTGTGGTAGAAGTCGATGCGTCTGATGCCGGAATAGGAGCAGTGCTCTCCCAGAAATCTCTTAAGGATGATAAATTACATCCTTGTGCTTTTCTCTCCAAAAAACTGACCCCAGCTGAGAAAATTATGACATTGGTGACCGTGAACTGCTGGCAGTCAAGGTGGCTTTGATGGAGTGGAGGCACTGGCTAGAGGGGGCACAGACTCCGTTTTTAGTATGGACAGATCACAAGAACCTTGAGTATATTAAGACTGCTAAAAGATTAAATGCGAGGCAGGCTAGATGGGCTCTGTTCTTTACTAGATTTAATTTCACGCTATCCTACCGACCCGGTTCTAAAAATGGTAAGCCAGATGCTTTGTCACGCATTTTCTCCGAAGAGAATTCTTTGTCCGACCCAAAGACTATTTTGCCCAAGTCATGTTTGATTTCCGCTTTTGTTTGGGACATAGAAACGGCGGTTAAAGGGGCTCTGAAAAACACTCCTAGCCCTGACGATTGCCCTGAAAACAGGCTTTATGTGGTTCCGACCTTAAGGGGAAGAGTCATCCACTGGGCTCACACGAACCGCACTGTATGTCACCCAGGCATTGCCAAGACTCAATCAGTGGTCGAACAGCGCTTTTGGTGGCCTAATGTTAGGAGGGATGTTATCAATTTTGTCAATGCTTTCCAGGTATGTGCTGCCAACAAGCCCTCTCATCAACGTCCTTCTGGGGAGTTGCGACCCCTGCCAATACCACAACGTCCTTGGTCAGACATTTCCGTAGACTTTGTGACAGGATTACTGGCCTCTAAAGGCAATACCACCATTCTTACAGTTGTTGACAGGTTCTCTAAGAAGGCACACTTCATTGCACTTCCAAAACTCCCCTCAGTTAAAGACACTGCCAAGCTGATGATTAATCAGGTTTTCAAGTTCCATGGTTTCCCCAAGAATGTGGTGTCTGATAGGGGTCCCCAATTTATTTCGCAATTTTGGAAGGAGTTTTGCAATCTCATAGGTGCTACCGTCAGTCTGTCATCTGGGTTTCATCCTGAAACCAACGGCCAAACCGAGAGGCTGAACCAGGACCTGGAGACTGGGCTCCGATGTCTCGCTTCACAGGATCCGCGATCCTGGTCTCAGAAATTGGTTTGGGTCGAATTCTCCCACATTTCCCTCCCCTCTGCATCCACTGGTCTATCGCCTTTTCACGTTGTGCATGGTTACCAACCATCTCTGTTTCCTGCCATAGCCCCTGAGTCCACAGTTCCAGCGGCATTAACCTTGGTGAGACGCTGCAGGAGGACCTGGGAGCGAGCCCGACAGATGCTGCTGCGCCAGGGACGGTCCTACAAAGCCGCTGCTGACCGTCGGAGGACACCGGCCCCGAACTACAAAGTGGGTCAGCGAGTTTGGCTCTCGACCAAACACATTCCACTCCGGGTGGAGTCCAAGAAGCTCGCTCCCAGGTTCGTTGGGCCCTTCCCCATCACAAAGATCATCAACCCTGTCACCGTGAAGCTGAGGCTCCCAAGGTCGATGTGGGTCCACCCTGCTTTTCATGTCAGCCTACTCAAACCAGCCCTGGTCCCGCCTTCCAGGCCCCCTCCTCCCCCCCGGTTTGTTGATGGGGGCCCTGTCTTCGCTGTGAAGCGGCTGTTGTCGTCTCGTCGGAGGGGGTTTCAATATCTGGTGGACTGGGAGGGGCTATGGGCCTGAGGAACGTTCATGGGTACCGTCTGCGTTTATCATGGATGATTCGCTCATTCGGGACTTCCACGTTGCGCATCTATCTATCTATCTATCTATCTATCTATCTATCTATCTATCTATCTATCTATCTATCTATCTATCTATCTATCTGTCTATCTGTCTATCTGTCTGTCTGTCTGTCTGTCTGTCTGTCTGTCTGTCTGTCTGTCTGTCTGTCTGTCTGT
>NW_026904848.1:0-4317 GCF_024500275.1 Phycodurus eques | reverse complement strand
CATATGTATCACGTGATACGTCACAATCTTTTCACATCAGTGCTTTTAATTTAATCATCCCTGAACTCCTTTCAACCAAGCGTCTCCAGCTCAGCGTCTCACCTGCCATCTGCCAGTGGATTTACAGCTTTCTGACGGGCAGGACACAGCAGGTCAGGCTGGGGGAGGCCACCTCATCCACACGCAGCATCAGCACTGGGGCGCCCCAAGCTTGTGTCCTCTCCCCGCTGCTCTTTTCTCTCTACACGAACGACTGCACCTCAGCGAACCCGACTGTCAAGTTCCTGAAGTTTGCAGATGACACCACTGTCATCGGCCTCATCAAGGACGGTGACGAGTCTGCATATCGACAGGAAGCGGAGCGGCTGGAGCTGTGGTGCGGCTGACACAACCTGGAACTGAACACGCTCAAGACTGTAGAGATGATCGTGGACTTCAGGAGGCATCCTTCGCCACAGCTGCCCTGTGTCAACCGTCGAGACCTTCAAGTTCCTGGGAATTACAATCTCTCAGGACCTGAAGTGGGCGACCAACATCAACTCCGTCCTCAAAAAGGCCCAGCAGCGGATGTACTTCCTGCGGCTTCTGAGAAAGCACGGCCTGCCACCGGAGCTGCTGAGACAGTTCTACACAGCGGTCATCGAATCAGTCCTGTGTTCTTCCATCACAGTCTGGTTTGGTGCTGTTACAAAAAAGGACAAACTCCGACTGCAACGGACAATCAAAACTGATGAAAGGATTGTCGGTACCCCCGTACCCACCATTGAGGACTTGCACGCTGCCAGAACTAAGACAAGGGCGTGCAAAATCCTCTCGGACCGTCTGCACCCCGGTCACCAGCTCTTCCAGCTCCTTCCCTCAGGTCGGCGCTAGCGATCAACGCAAACTAGAACCAGTAGACATTCCAACAGCTTCTTCCCTCTTGCGATCAACTTCTTAAACACCTAACCTACAATTCCATTACAACAAGCTGGAAAGTTTTTGACTTGAGTTCGTTGTCACATTTCTGTGGGGCCAATTATGTATTCCTCGTGCACTCACTGTAGTTGTCTCACCATGCTGCACTATTTGCATATACTGGCCACTCATGCCAGAGTAGCATCTGCTCCATTTGCACACTGATTGAGGAGTATCTGTAACATTTGCACAACCATCATTGTCCCAGATGATCGCACTACTCGTCACTTTAAACCGCATACACTCCTTGAAGGCTCAGCGCCCTTTGCACAATGGTCATTGCACCGGACTATTGCAATATTAGTCCTTCGAACTGCTCTAAGTGCTAGAGGACTCTGCATCTTTTTGCACAATTGTTTTTTGTCAATGTCTTTATGTCTCCAAAGTGTTCTGTAAATTGACTGTCTGTTGTACTAGATCGGCTCCAACTACCGGAGACAAATTCCTTGTGTGTTTTGGACATACTTGGCAAATAAAGATGATTCTGATTCTGATTCTGATGGATTTTTAAATGATACGTAATTATTGCACATTATTGTGTGGACCTCAAAGCCACGGTTTATGAACCCGAACCACTTCCGAGGAATACATTACAGTCGAGTGAATGGCAGTATTCATCGGAGTAGATTAGAAATTCAATCAGAATCACCAGAATCAAAATCAGAAACTTCTTTATTTGCCGAGTATGTCAAAAACATACAAGGAATTTGTCTCCGGTAGTTGGAGCCCCTCTCGTGCGACAACGGACAGCCATTTGACCGAAAATACTTTGGAGCCATAACATTAGACCAAAGTACGGAGAGTCACTGAGCAATGAAAGGTTACCGTTAATGTGGTCATGTCAATGCAAATTTTGCGTTTTTTTTTTTTTTTTTGGACAATTGTGCAAATGATGCAGAGTCCTCTAGCAATTTAGAGCAATTTGAAATGACTGATCGAGAAATAATCTGGTACAGTGACAATTGTGCAAAACGTGGAGAGACTTCGAGAAATTTAAGCAGTATAAAGCGAATCGTAGTGTGATAATCTGGAACAGTGTCCATTGTGCAAATGGTGCAGATACTTCTCAAGCACATGAGTGGCCAGTATTGGTCAACAACAGATATGCAAATTGTGTAGAGTGGCGAGACTACTACAGTGAATGCATGAATAATGTATAATTGGCCCGACAGAGATGGGACAACAATCTCAAGACAAATTGGCAGCATGTTACAATGCAATTGTAAGTGAACTGTTGAAGAAGTTAACGGCAAGCAAGACGAAGGTGTTGGAATGTCTGCTAAGTTTTAGTTTGCATTGTTCGATAGCACTTACCTGGGGGAAGTAATTATATATTTCTCGTGCACTCACTGTAGTAGTCTCGCCACGCTGCACTATTTATATATCTGTTGTTGACCAATACTGGCCACTCATGCCAGCAGCATCTGCTCCTATTGCACACTGATTGAAGAGAATCTGCAACATTTGCACAATAAACATTGTCCCAGATTATCGCACTGCTCGCTTGAAGTCTCGGCGCCCTTTGCACAATGGTCATTGTTAGAATAAAAATACATTGTTTTCCCATATTTACTCTTATAGTATTTTCAAAGCATGCATTTAGCAGTATGTTGATTGTATCATAAAAGTTGACGTAGTCTGTGAAGAGGACTGTGCCCTCATTAAAAGATAGCGGCTGGAACATTTTGCGGTCAAAGGTCAAAGGTTGAAGCAATCAATGCTGAGGAAGAACACATCTCCACAATGAGTCATATATGTGATTGTTTTATGGTGCTGCTATGTGCTCCCCCAACTTTATAGCAGCAACAGCTGTGTAACTAGGAACCGCCCTAAGGAAATAAAAAGAGAGGGTTCGGCAGAGTGAACTTAGAACGGGTTGGAGATTGTAACTAAGTCCACACTCTCGTCCGTTCCCCTTGCAAGTCTGAAGACTGAACTGCCTCTGTGTCTGTCTTGTTTTTACAAGTGTTTTAAGTGTCTTGAACCTGACATTTAAATGGTCCTTCGAGCCGGATGCCAACATACCCGACGAATCCAGCGGGCGGGTGGATTGCAGTATAAAGACCATGGCCATGGCGGACTCCATTTAAAGTGAGTCCAAAAGACCCTTTCCGGGACTGAAATCGGCCCGCCAGCTGGAATCCAAAGGTTGACGGTACTCTGAGAAGACAGACGGGGGTGAGTTGAGTTTTTATTTAAAAAGGTATAAATGAATAAGGAAAAGGTTTGCGAAACCTGAGACAAACCCTTTGAATCCTCGTCAATGGCGGGTAAGAAAGAAACGAGGAAAGTTTCGTGGCGACGTAGTTAAATTCCGTATAGGACGGCGGAGTCCTCTCACGAGCTGTTGACAGACGTAGTTAAATTCCGTATAGGATGGCGGAGTCCTCTAACGAGCCAGTGTGAATGAAAACTGTTTGAATGAGAGTGTAAATAGGAAATGGGAAACCACTAGGTTTTTCATTCCATACCAAAACAGTGGGATTGTAAACAGCGGACTGGTGTGGATGCGAAGGCAAGAATTCTCCACCTAAAAAGGTTGAAGTGAGAATTACCACAACAGAAAATTTGAGTTGTTGTCCTACTGATAAGAAACCAGTTTTTAGAACATCCTAGGTGTTGACAAACTGGACCAAATCCTCTAAAATGGGGAAAGGAAGTCGTAAAATAAAACTCAGGTATACACTGCAGTGTAAAGATTGGAAGTTCATTAAATTAAATTTAAAAAAAAAAGAAAAAAAACAGGATCCTGATAAAATTTAATATTTAGACACATGGATAACTGAACATGGCTTTAATGGTTGGTGAAATACACAAAAAATAGCCGCGTTGCAGGAATCAATTAAAAAAAAGAGAAAAAAGAAAAACCTTAAAAAAAATGAAGGAAAATGATTTTGAGGAAACAGAATACTGAAAGAGAGTTTGAGAGAGAGAACGGAAAGAGAATGTAGACAAAATAAGAAAGGAAGAAGAATCTGAAAAGAAAGACAGAGAATGTGTAGAGATGGAAAAAGAACAATTAATGTTCCATCGAAAGGAGGATGATAAAACAGGGTCAGTGTCGAGGAGAAGAGAGAGTTGGAGGAGTAAGTGAAAACGGGGGAGGTGTAACTTTCCCCCTTATCCTAAATTACCACCGCCTCCACATTAGAAGGACTGACACCAGATAAAGCAGACATAAACCAGTTTGTTGAGGAACTGGAAAATTTAAGGCGATCATATAACTTAATGATGCAAAAGTCCAACAAGTGTGGATGACGGCCATGGGTCCAGATTGGCATAATATGAGAGGACCATGGAATCCAAGAGATGCAAATGGGATTTTGGCCCATGATAGTCGCAAATTGGGACACCGGGAGG
>NW_026904847.1:0-4329 GCF_024500275.1 Phycodurus eques | reverse complement strand
TACTTTCTACGACTAAGACTACTTTCTGTTAACGTTTCATTTAATAATAAAAAGTCTAGATCATAGGTTGTAATTATGTCATTAATCAACAATTGATTTATTACACAGTGACCTGATAATGAATAGCGCAAATCTAGCAGAGATAACTGGAGACAATGGTTTGATAGGTTCACATTTTATCTTCATTATGCTCGTAGCTCTTCTTTCTTTGTGACATATTTCTGTCCAACTTTTTGTCTCTTGTAATTACAGGGATGAATGCCTGATCTCCACAGGGGTCTGACTTATTCTGGAGGAGAATGTTGTTTGTATCGGATTTACAGCCATGACCCCGCACATATCAGTCAGATTTGGAGATAAGATTCTTCATGGGTGGAGGAGGGGCCCTTCGCATCTTAGTGGACATTGGCTTCGGGCGAGAGGGGATGGGAGGAAGATCTTGGCATGGTTTGCGTTGGATTCCAACATTGAAAAGGGCTTTCATCCTGTCCGCCACATCTAATAGAACATTTAGGCTAGATGACGGTGAGTGCTGTGTTGGGCTTTGCTCCAAAGGGCCGAGGAGGGGTGTGGGTGATTCCAAATGTCGCCTCATCTCATTCCTCATTCGTCCCTCCAATTGTTTGGGTGACGCTGGTGACTACATCTGCGCCTCATGTCGTTTTATCTCTTGTTCCTCTGATTGTTTAGGTACAGCTGTAGACTCCTTCTGTGCCTTTTGTCTTTCAGCCACATCTGCCTTGTAAAGATGTCTGCGCTTCCAAAAAATTCTGAAATTGTATAAAATCCGGCTTGAGTGCTTTTTTGCGATCTAATATTTTTTTAATTTTTTTTTATCATTTAACCTAATATTTTTGTCTGTTTTGCTTTAAAAATACTTTTGATTAAATATGTTTGCATTTTTTGTTCAGTGTCTTTTTCTTTTTATCAGTCTCTATCCATCCATCCATTCATTCATTCTCAGTACCGCTTATCCTATTCAGGGTTGCGGGGTGCTGGAGCCTATCCCAGCTGACTTCAGGTGAAAGGTGGACTACACTCTGAGGGCACATATAGAGACAGACAATCTGTCACGAACGTGGTTAGGGCGAGGGCGAGTAACGCAAGGCAAGAACATGGTGGACCCAATTGCAGGGAAGCAGGGAGGCAAGGCAGGAGTGCGGGAGTCTCAAAATAATATTTAATCTTCAAAAAGGGAAAACTAAACAAAGTCCCACAACAGATACCAATCAAATCAAAGTAACAAAGAAACACTCGAATATCTAAAACTGGAAACAAACTATGACCTGTGAGTAAGACGTGGAATAGAAAGGGAGAATGACACCTGACAATAACATACCACAATGATAAAGACAACTGACGACTATGACATGGCAGAGACATGTGACAACGACAATGAACCGACAAGAACTGAAAGAAACCAGGGAACTAAATACAAACAGATAGACGAGACAACGAGGAACACCTGGACAAGACATGAGTGGCTGGAGAGAGCTGATTGGTTGACACAAAGCAGACGAGAACAGGTGGACACAACAACTTAATGAGCACACGACAAACATGGAACACCGGAAAACATGGAACAAAACTAAACACAACCCAAGCCAAAACACAGACCATGACAGTACCCCCCCTCTAAAGGAACGGATCCCAGACGTTCCCCAAACAACAACCAAAAAGTCACCAACCCAGGGTGGGCGGAAGGGGGCCTGGAGGAGGGTACAGAGTCCACCCCTCAGGTCAGTCTGGTGGCCATCCAGGCCACCCAGGGTGAGGTGCTTGGCTGAGCGGTTCAGGAGGTCGTCCAGGACGCCAAGCACCAGGGTCTTTACAGGGCCATTCAGGTGGACGGCCACGGTGCCGAAGCCAATGGTAATGCAGGGGCCAGGCAATAGGGTTGGGTGGCGGCCGCTGGA
The DNA here is from genome assembly GCF_024500275.1 of Phycodurus eques. NCBI lineage: Eukaryota > Metazoa > Chordata > Actinopteri > Syngnathiformes > Syngnathidae > Phycodurus > Phycodurus eques. Next base: position 2,413 of record NW_026904847.1, on the reverse strand, counting down.
CGAATGCCGCCAGAGCGAGGACGGGTGACGGCCGCTGGGCGAGCGCCGCCGGAGCGAGGACGGGTGGCGGCCGCTGGACGAGAGCCGCCGGAGCGAGGACGGGTGGCGGCCGCTGGACGAGCGCCGCCGGAGCGAGGACGGGTGGCGGCCGCTGGACGAGCGCCGCCGTAGCGGGGTCGGGTGGCGGCCGCTGGACGAGAGCCGCCGAAGCGGGGTCGGGTGGCGGCCGCTGGACGAGAGCCGCCGGAGCGGGGTCGGGTGGCGGCCGCTGGACGAGAGCCGCCGGAGCGGGGTCGGGTGGCGGCCGCTGGACGAGAGCCGCCGGAGCGGGGTCGGGTGGCGGCCGCTGGACGAGAGCCGCCGGAGCGGGGTCGGGTGGCGGCCGCTGGACGAGAGCCGCCGGAGCGGGGTCGGGTGGCGGCCGCTGGACGAGAGCCGCCGGAGCGGGGTCGGGTGGCGGCCGCTGGACGAGAGCCGCCGGAGCGGGGTCGGGTGGCGGCCGCTGGACGAGAGCCGCCGGAGCGGGGTCGGGTGGCGGCCGCTGGACGAGAGCCGCCGGAGCGGGGTCGGGTGGCGGCCGCTGGACGAGAGCCGCCGGAGCGGGGTCGGGTGGCGGCCGCTGGACGAGAGCCGCCGGAGCGAGGACGGGTGGCGGCCGCTGGACGAGCGCCGCCGGAGCGAGGACGGGTGGCGGCCGCTGGACGAGCGCCGCCGGACGAGCGCCGCCGGAGCGAGGACGGGTGGCGGCCGCTGGACGAGCGCCGCCGGACGAGCGCCGCCGGAGCGAGGACGGGTGGCGGCCGCTGGACGAGCGCCGCCGGACGAGCGCCGCCGGAGCGAGGACGGGTGGCGGCCTCTGGACGAGCGCCGCCGTAGCGGGGTCGGGTGGCGGCCACTGGACGAGCGCCGCCGGAGCGGGGACGGGTGGCGGCCGCTGGACGAGCGCCGCCGGAGCGGGAACCTGGCGCAGCTGCCGAGGAGCAGGAGCGGGAGCCTGCCGCAGCTGCCGAGGAGCAGGAACGGGAGCCTGCCGCAGCTGCCGAGGAGCAGGAACGGGAGCCTGCCGCAGCTGCCGAGGAGCAGGAACGGGAGCCTGCCGCAGCTGCCGAGGAGCAGGAACGGGAGCCTGCCGCAGCTGCCGAGGAGCAGGAACGGGGCCTGCAGTCGCTTCCTCAGCCTGCCGCCATTGAGGTTTGGGAGTAGAGGGTACGGGAGTGGAAGAGTGCACAAGGTCTCGGGAAGGTGAACTAGGAAAAATGGCTGGTACGGAACATGGTGGCTTGGGGGCAGGTTTGACTGGACGTGACTTAAGTGGAGCCGTGGAACAACGTGTGGGAACAGGTGAAAAATTAAGTGACTTGTGAACAGGGAAAAAACGAGGGGGCAAAATTTGACCTTTACTTGGGCGCCTCCGTTGGCCACCACGCGGCGGTCCCGGGTAGATGGCCAAACGGGTGCCCAAGAAAAGGTCCGAGGGAAAGGTTTTGGACTCACTGGGGTTGGAAATGGGGAGACGTGACAAAAACTGACGAGGACGGGATAAACTAGGGAAGGAACCAGAAAAATCTAAGTCTGTGTCAGAGTCAGAATCAGACAGAAGGTTAACTAAATCGGGGCCATCTTCACAATCAGAAAAATCAGAATCTAAAGAAACATGTGGATGTAAAATAGTAGGGCATGGTGAATAACTAGGACAAGTGGGGGGACCCGATGAAAAGGACAGAAAAGACTGAACGATTGGGCTTACTGGAGGAGGGTAGGTATGGATGGCAGGCTGAGGACGGTGGGAGGCAGTTTGGTGGTGTCCAGGGTGACGCCATCTTCTTCCCGCTGGGTCCTGTTCTGGTCGGTTCATTCTGTCACGTACGTGGTTAAGGCGAGGGCGAGTAACGCAAGGCAAGAACATGGTGGACCCAATTGCAGGGAAGCAGGGAGGCAAGGCAGGAGTGCGGGAGTCTCAAAATAATATTTAATCTTCAAAAAGGGAAAACTAAACAAAGTCCCACAACAGATACCAATCAAATCAAAGTAACAAAGAAACACTCGAATATCTAAAACTGGAAACAAACTATGACCTGTGAGTAAGACGTGGAATAGAAAGGGAGAATGACACCTGACAATAACATACCACAATGATAAAGACAACTGACGACTATGACATGGCAGAGACATGTGACAACGACAATGAACCGACAAGAACTGAAAGAAACCAGGGAACTAAATACAAACAGATAGACGAGACAACGAGGAACACCTGGACAAGACATGAGTGGCTGGAGAGAGCTGATTGGTTGACACAAAGCAGACGAGAACAGGTGGACACAACAACTTAATGAGCACACGACAAACATGGAACACCGGAAAACATGGAACAAAACTAAACACAACCCAAGCCAAAACACAGACCATGACA
>NW_026904846.1:0-4345 GCF_024500275.1 Phycodurus eques | reverse complement strand
TCCGGAGCTCACGCAAAGCATCTTGCACAGTCTCAGCAAAGCCCAGCATTTCATCCCAAAATGTAACAAAGTAGCCTTAATGCCCGAGGTCCATGCGGGAAATCAGAGCTCCCTTCCGGGACTCAGATGAGACGAGCTCCATGCTGGAAGTGCAGAGCCCCATGCTTAATGCCCGAGGTCCATGCGGGAAATCAGAGCTCCCTTCTGGGACTCAGATGAGACGAGCTCCATGCTGGAAGTCAGAGCTTAATGCCAGAGGTCCATGCGGGAAATCAGAGCTCCCTTCTGGGACTCAGATGAGACGAGCTCCATGCTGGAAGTCAGAGCTTAATGCCCGAGGTCCATGCGGGAAATCAGAGCTCCCTTCTGGGACTCAGATGAGACGAGCTCCATGCTGGAAGTCAGAGCCCCATGCTTAATGCCCGAGGTCCATGCGGGAAATCAGAGCTCCCTTCTGGGACTCAGATGAGACGAGCTCCATGCTGGAAGTCAAGCCCATGCTTAATGCCAGAGGTCCATGCGGGAAATCAGAGCTCCCTTCTGGGACTCAGATGAGACGAGCTCCATGCTGGAAGTCAGAGCCCCATGCCTTAATGCCCGAGGTCCATGCGGGAAATCAGAGCTCCCTTCTGGGACTCAGATGAGACGAGCTCCATGCTGGAAGTCAGAGCGTAATGCCAGAGGTCCATGCGGGAAATCAGAGCTCCCTTCTGGGACTCAGATGAGACGAGCTCCATGCTGGAAGTCAGAGCTCCATGCTTAATGCCCGAGGTCCATGCGGGAAATCAGAGCTCCCTTCTGGGACTCAGATGAGACGAGCTCCATGCTGGAAGTCAGAGCTTAATGCCAGAGGTCCATGCGGGAAATCAGAGCTCCCTTCCTGGGACTCAGATGAGACGAGCTCCATGCTGGAAGTGCAGAGCCCCATGCCTAATGCCCGAGGTCCATGCGGGAAATCAGAGCTCCCTTCTGGGACTCAGATGAGACGAGCTCCATGCTGGAAGTCAGAGCGTAATGCCAGAGGTCCATGCGGGAAATCAGAGCTCCCTTCTGGGACTCAGATGAGACGAGCTCCATGCAAGCCAAAGATCCCAAAATGCAGCGGCACTAAGTCCCAGCCTGGACCCCAAAACGGACCATCATGTATTCCAAAATGCAGCGGCACTCAGTCCCAAAACGGACCCGCATGGATCCCAAAATGCAGCGGCACTCAGTCCCAGCAAAGTACCAGCACGCATCCCAAAATGTCACAAAGTCGCCTATCCGGAGCTCACGCAAAGCATCTTGCACAGTCTCAGCAAAGCCCAGCATTCATCCCAAAATGTAACAAAGTAGCCTTAATGCCCGAGGTCCATGCGGGAGAAATCAGAGCTCCCTTCCGGGACTCAGATGAGACGAGCTCCATGCTGGAAGTGAGAGCCCCATGCCTAATGCCCGAGGTCCATGCGGGAAATCAGAGCTCCCTTCCGGGTCTCAGATGAGACGAGCTCCATGCTGGAAGTCAGCGCTTAATGCCAGAGGTCCATGCGGGAAATCAGAGCTCCCTTCTGGGACTCAGATGAGACGAGCTCCATGCAAGCCAAAGATCCCAAAATGCAGCGGCACTAAGTCCCAGCCTGGACCCCAAAACGGACCATCATGTATTCCAAAATGCAGCGGCACTCAGTCCCAAAACGGACCCGCATGGATCCCAAAATGCAGCGGCACTCAGTCCCAGCAAAGTACCAGCACGCATCCCAAAATGTCACAAAGTCGCCTATCCGGAGCTCACGCAAAGCATCTTGCACAGTCTCAGCAAAGCCCAGCATTCATCCCAAAATGTAACAAAGTAGCCTTAATGCCCGAGGTCCATGCGGGAAATCAGAGCTCCCTTCCGGGACTCAGATGAGACGAGCTCCATGCTGGAAGTGAGAGCCCCATGCTTAATGCCCGAGGTCCATGCGGGAAATCAGAGCTCCCTTCCTGGGTACTCAGATGAGACGAGCTCCATGCTGGAAGTCAGAGCTTAATGCCAGAGGTCCATGCGGGAAATCAGAGCTCCCTTCTGGGACTCAGATGAGACGAGCTCCATGCTGGAAGTCAAGCCCCATGCTTAATGCCCGAGGTCCATGCGGGAAATCAGAGCTCCCTTCTGGGACTCAGATGAGACGAGCTCCATGCTGGAAGTCAAAGCCCCATGCTTAATGCCCGAGGTCCATGCGGGAAATCAGAGCTCCCTTCTGGGACTCAGATGAGACGAGCTCCATGCTGGAAGTCAGAGCCCCATGCTTAATGCCCGAGGTCCATGCGGGAAATCAGAGCTCCCTTCTGGGACTCAGATGAGACGAGCTCCATGCTGGAAGTCAGAGCCCCATGCTTAATGCCCGAGGTCCATGCGGGAAATCAGAGCTCCCTTCTGGGACTCAGATGAGACGAGCTCCATGCTGGAAGTCAGAGCTCCATGCTTAATGCCCGAGGTCCATGCGGGAAATAAGAGCTCCCTTCTGGGACTCAGATGAGACGAGCTCCATGCTGGAAGTCAGAGCTTAATGCCAGAGGTCCATGCGGGAAATCAGAGCTCCCTTCTGGGACTCAGATGAGACGAGCTCCATGCTGGAAGTCAGAGCCATGCTAATGCCAGAGGTCCATGCGGGAAATCAGAGCTCCCTTCCTGGGACTCAGATGAGACGAGCTCCATGCTGGAAGTCAGAGCCCATGCTTAATGCCCGAGGTCCATGCGGGAAATCAGAGCTCCCTTCTGGGACTCAGATGAGACGAGCTCCATGCTGGAAGTCAGAGCGTAATGCCAGAGGTCCATGCGGGAAATCAGAGCTCCCTTCTGGGACTCAGATGAGACGAGCTCCATGCAAGCCAAAGATCCCAAAATGCAGCGGCACTCAGTCCCAAAACGGACCCGCATGGATCCCAAAATGCAGCGGCACTCAGTCCCAGCAAAGTACCAGCACGCATCCCAAAATGTCACAAAGTCGCCTATCCGGAGCTCACGCAAAGCATCTTGCACAGTCTCAGCAAAGCCCAGCATTCATCCCAAAATGTAACAAAGTAGCCTTAATGCCCGAGGTCCATGCGGGAAATCAGAGCTCCCTTCCGGGACTCAGATGAGACGAGCTCCATGCTGGAAGTGCAGAGCCCCATGCCTAATGCCCGAGGTCCATGCGGGAAATCAGAGCTCCCTTCTGGGACTCAGATGAGACGAGCTCCATGCTGGAAGTCAGAGCTTAATGCCAGAGGTCCATGCGGGAAATAAGAGCTCCCTTCTGGGACTCAGATGAGACGAGCTCCATGCTGGAAGTCAGCATGCTTAATGCCCGAGGTCCATGCGGGAAATCAGAGCTCCCTTCTGGGACTCAGATGAGACGAGCTCCATGCTGGAAGTCAGAGCGTAATGCCAGAGGTCCATGCGGGAAATCAGAGCTCCCTTCTGGGACTCAGATGAGACGAGCTCCATGCTGGAAGTCAAGCCCCATGCTTAATGCCCGAGGTCCATGCGGGAAATCAGAGCTCCCTTCTGGGACTCAGATGAGACGAGCTCCATGCTGGAAGTCAGAGCTTAATGCCAGAGGTCCATGCGGGAAATCAGAGCTCCCTTCTGGGACTCAGATGAGACGAGCTCCATGCAAGCCAAAGATCCCAAAATGCAGCGGCACTAAGTCCCAGCCTGGACCCCAAAACGGACCATCATGTATTCCAAAATGCAGCGGCACTCAGTCCCAAAACGGACCCGCATGGATCCCAAAATGCAGCGGCACTCAGTCCCAGCAAAGTACCAGCACGCATCCCAAAATGTCACAAAGTCGCCTATCCGGAGCTCACGCAAAGCATCTTGCACAGTCTCAGCAAAGCCCAGCATTCATCCCAAAATGTAACAAAGTAGCCTTAATGCCCGAGGTCCATGCGGGAAATCAGAGCTCCCTTCCGGGACTCAGATGAGACGAGCTCCATGCTGGAAGTCAAGCCCCATGCTTAATGCCCGAGGTCCATGCGGGAAATAAGAGCTCCCTTCTGGGACTCAGATGAGACGAGCTCCATGCTGGAAGTCAGAGCTTAATGCCAGAGGTCCATGCGGGAAATAAGAGCTCCCTTCTGGGACTCAGATGAGACGAGCTCCATGCTGGAAGTCAGAGCTTAATGCCAGAGGTCCATGCGGGAAATCAGAGCTCCCTTCTGGGACTCAGATGAGACGAGCTCCATGCTGGAAGTCAGAGCTCCATGCTTAATGCCCGAGGTCCATGCGGGAAATCAGAGCTCCCTTCTGGGACTCAGATGAGACGAGCTCCATGCTGGAAGTCAAAGCCCCATGCTTAATGCCCGAGGTCCATGCGGGAAATCAGAGCTCCCTTCTGGG
>NW_026904845.1:0-4345 GCF_024500275.1 Phycodurus eques | reverse complement strand
TCCAGGATGAAGTGCAGTCCCATGTTGACTGCATCATCCGCAGACCTGTTCGCTTGGTAGGCAAACTGCAGGGGGTCCAGCAGGGGACCTGTGACACTCTTGAGGTGGTCCAGCACGAGACGTTCAAAGGACTTCATGACCACAGATGTCAAAGTGACAGGCCTGTAGTCATTCAGACCCGAGATTGCAGGTTTCTTGGGGACTGGAATGATGGTGGAGCGTTTGAAACAGGATGGAACTTCACACATTTCCAAAGATCTATTGAAGATCTGAGTGAAGACTGGAGCGAGCTGGTCCGCGCAGACTTTGAGGCAGGATGGGGACACATGGTCCGGGCCTGCCGCTTTGTTAATCTTCTGTTGTTTGAAGATGCATCTCACATCCTGTTCATGGATGGTTAACGCAGAAGTCAGAGGTGTGATTGTGGTCACGGGTGCGGCCGGGTGGGTGTGTGTTGTGAAACTGTCCTTTTCAAATCTGCAGTAGAAGGTATTCAAGTCGTTGGCTAGTGTGCTATTGTTCTCAGCTTGGGGGGATCGTCGCTTGTAATTAGTCAGCGATTGGAATGCATGCCAGACTGATTTAGAGTCGTTTACGCTAAACTGTTTTTCCAACTTTGCTGCATGGTTCCTCTTTGCAATGTTAATTTCTTTCGTCAGCTATTCTAGCTCGATTATACAGGGCCCTGTCCCCGCTCTGATATGCGTCCTCCTTAGCTTGGCGAAGCTGCTTAAGTTTAGCAGTGAACCACGTCTTGCTGTTGTTGAATGTCCGAAATGATTTTGTTGGTACACAAACCTCTTCACAGAAACTGATATACGATGTGACAGTGTCCGTATATTCATCCAGGCTGCCAGCTGAATTTTCAAAGACACTCCAGTCTGTGCAGTCCTAACAGCTTTGAAGCTCCATCTTGGCTTCATTGGTCCACTTTTTGAGTGTTTTCACTGTAGGCTTCGCACATTTAAGTTCTTGCCTGTACATCGGTATTAAGTGAATTAAGCAGTGATCAGACGAGCCCAGGGCTGCACGAGGTATAGCACGGGATGCATTTTTTACCGTAGTGTAGCAGTGGTCTAAAGTATTATTTTCCCTGGTAGGACAGTCGATGTGCTGCTTGTATTTAGGGAGTTCGTGGTTGAGTTTAGCTTTGTTAAAGTCCCCGAGAATAATGAGGGGTGAGTCCGTGTGTTTTTTTTTCAATTTCGTTGACTTGTTCAGTGAGCGTTAGCAGTGCGGCGTTCGTGTTAGCTTGAGGCGGGATGTAGGCTGCAGCCAGGACGAATGATGCGAACTCACATGGCGAGTAGAATGGTTTACAGTTTAAGAATAGCGACTCCAAATGCGGGCTGCAGTGTGTGCTGAGCACCGTGACGTCCGTACACCATTTTTCATTGATACAGAGGCATATCCCGCCGCCCTTTGTTTTCCTCGATGATTCCATGTCACGGTACGTTCGATGAATGTTGAAGCCGGGAAGCATGACGGCGCCATCGGGTACAGCGTCGCAAAGCCAGGTCTCCGTGAAGCACATGGCCGCGGAACGTCCGAAGTCTTTACTGGTCTTTAACAGAAGATGAAGCTCGTCCATTTTGTTGGGTAGGGAGCGTACATTCGTGAGGTGGATCGACGGGAACTTCAATCTGTGTCCTCTCTTGCGGAGTTTCACCTGAATGCCGGCTCGCTTCCCTCTGTGGCGCCGCTTCCGTCTCCATGCGCCGAAAACCGCGGACGCCGCTCCGGTGAGTAACTCAGGCAAAAAACTGAGCGGATATTCGAAAGTTGGTGACAGAAAGTCTGGAGTAGCCTCCTTGATGGTTAGCAGGTCTCCCCTTGTGTAAGTGAGTCATGTAAGGTCTCCAAAGACGGACGAAAAACACAAAAACAAAGACAATACTCGAGAGCGCGTTACCGAGGCGACCACACTGGTAGGCGCCATCTTGCATATCTCATGACTCATAACTTCACAAAGGATACTTTCCCAGTAAATTATCTTGCTTTTTAGTGTAGAACTCTCCCCTTTATACAAGTTACAGGCAGTGGTTTGAATCCCAAAGCTTTGGTTGGAGTTCTACACACATTTGCAGTTTTTATTGCTTAAAAATGCTTCCCAGCTCCCTCTGCTGTACACTTTTTTTTATTGTAACTCATAACTTCAAAAAGGATGCTTTTCCAGTAAAGTCTCTTGCTTTTTAGAGGAGAACTCTCCCCTTTATACTAGTGACAGGCAGTGGTTTGAATCCCAAAGCTTTGGTTGGAGTTTTACACACATTTGCAGCTTTTATCACTTAAAAATCCTTCCCAGCGCCTGCTGTACACTTTGTTTTTTATTGTAACTCATAACTTCAAAAAGGATGCTTTTCCAGTAAAGTCTCTTGCTTTTTAGAGGAGAACTCTCCCCTTTATACTAGTGACAGGCAGTGGTTTGAATCCCAAAGCTTTGGTTGGAGTTTTACACACATTTGCAGTTTTTATTGCTTAAAAATGCTTCCCAACGCCTGCTGTACACTTTTTTTAATTTTGACTCATAACTTCACAAAGGATGATTTCCCAGTAAAGTGTTTTGCTTTTTAGAGTAGAACTCTCCCATTTATACTAGTTACAGGCAGTGGTTTGAATCCCAAAGCTTTGGTTGGAGTTTTACACACATTTGCAGTTTTTATTGCTTAAAAATGCTTCCCAGCTCCCTCTGCTGTACACCTTTTTTTATTGTAACTCATAACCTAAAAAAGGATGCTTTTCCAGTAAATTCTCTTGCTTTTTAGAGGAGAACTCTCCCCTTTATACTAGTGACAGGCAGTCGTTTGAATCCCAAAGCTTTGGTTGGAGTTTTACACACATTTGCAGTTTTTATCGCTTAAAAATGCTTCCCAGCGCCTGCTGTTCACTTTTTTTATTTTGACTCATAACTTCACAAAGGATGCTTTACAAGTAAATTCTCTTGCATTTCAGAGTAAAACTCTCCCCTTTATACTAGTTACAGGTAGTCGTTTGAATCCCAAAGCTTTGGTTGGAGTTTTACACACATTTGCAGTTTTTATTGCTTAAAAATGCTTCCCAGCACCTGCTTGTTGGATTTATCTCACCCAACACCAATAAAAATGCACAAAAGGAATGAAGACGCTGGTTTCTCTTTCTCATGAGGAGGACGTATGGGAGATTGTTCAGTTTACAGCCTCTCAACACGCTCTAAACAATCTCTCCCGTCGCTCCTGCATTTATTGGAAAATAGGAAGGCTTTACAAGACATAACGTTCTAAGCAACAAGACACAACACAAAACATTTGAAAATGGGAGGGTTTTACAAGTCATAACGTTCTCAGCAGCAAGACACAACACAAAACATTGGACCAACATCTGTCACGTCCCCGACCACATCCGACCATGTCCTTGGTCAAGGCGCCCTTCCATCGGATGATGCTGAGTCATCTTCTTGAAGGCGAGACATCTTCCTTTCCGGAAAATCGTCCATAATACTAATGCAAGCTAAGCAAATAAATGATAACTTCTAAAATATATTCAACATTTCCCTCCTGTTTATCATGTATTTTCACAATTTCTCACATCATCTTACAGTTACTTCATTTCGATTTTTAACTGTAGAATAATTTTTATGAAACAAATACATTTACACTCAGAGTAAACTTGTCATACATGAATGTTGTAGTTTAAACATCGTAATCATCTGGATCAGGAAACAAATCAGTTAAAGCAAAATCATCATAATCATCATTATCATTATCATCAAACAGTAATGGATACATCAGCTCCATACGGTTCTCCATGGGGGTTATGGCTGTGGTGATTAATTTACTGATTAATGCCCGAATGCATGGGATACAACAACATCCACAAAATGTCAGAATGGCTGCAAAAAAAGCAATTGATATCAATATTGGTGAAATTAGGGTTTTGTATTTACCAAAAACGTCCATCCAGCTGTCCCACAAGGAGGTGTCTACCCCAGAGTGGTTCTTCATCTTGTGATTGAGGGTCCGTAGACCATCGATGGCTCTGGTCAAGCTGCCATCTGAAGTAGTATTGTTTGTTCTCCAAACATACCACAAACACTTCCCTCTCTTGCGAGGAGCATGTCGACAGCTATGCGGTTTTGGAACGTCCTTGAGCTGCTCATGCACACCTTCCAACCCACTCTTAGTCCAATTTCTTAATCACTGTACATTGAAGTGGATATAGTTTATCCTATCAACATTTTTATTAATCGTACACCACCAGCATATGAAAGACTCAAATCCTCCTGCAACTTGGTCAGCTAATTTGTATTGATTAGGAACCCCACGAGGAACAACTATGGCGTCGATGTACGTTGGATTATTTTGCCCCT
>NW_026904844.1:0-4349 GCF_024500275.1 Phycodurus eques | reverse complement strand
ATTGCTTAAAATGCTCGCAGCGCCTGCTGTACACTTTTTATTCCCTTTTAAATTCACAAATGGATGCTTGTCCCAGTAAAGTCTCTTGCATTTTAGAGTAAACACTCTCCCCTTTAGCACGCGTTACAGGCAGCAGTGTTTGAATCCCAAAGCTTTGGTTGGAGAGTTTTTACACACATTTGCCGTATGGTTTATGACTTAAAAAATGCTCCCAGCTCCCTCTGCGGTACACTTTTTTTTATTGTAACTCATAACTTCACAAAGAGTGCTTCCCAGTAAATGCTCTTGCTTGCCTTTTTGAGTGTTGGGGTGGTGTATTAAAAACTCATGCCCTTTATACTAGTTTGACAGGCACCCCAAGTGGTTTGCAATTCCCAAAGCTTTGGTTGGAGTTAGTTTACACACATCATTGCTGTTTTATGCTTTGTAATTATAAAAATGCTTACCAGCGCATATCCTGCTGCTGCTATGCTCTGCTCCTGCTGACAATTTGTGTTATTTTGACTCATAACTTCACAAAGATGCTTCCAAGTAAATCTCTTGCATTTGAGAGTAAAACTCTCCCTTTATACTAGTTACAGGCAAGTGGTTGAATCCAAAGACTTGGTTGCGCGGAGTTTTACACACATTGCTGTTTTATACACGGACTTAAAAAGCTCCCAGCTCCTGTGACTGATACACTATTGTATACTCATAAACTTGCACAAAGATGCATTCACAGTAAATATCTCTGCTTTTTTGAGAAAAAACTCTCCCTTTATACTAGTTACAGGCAGTGGTTTGAATCCCAAAGCTTGGTTGGAGTTTTACAAACATTTGCAGTTTATTCTGAAACTTTGTCATTTGACTCAGAAACTTCACAAAGGATGATTCCAATGTACAATTGTATCATTGCATTTAGAGGAAACTACTCCCCTTGATTTAGTGACAGGCAGGGTTTGAATCCAAAGCTTGGTGGAGTTTACACACATTGCAGGTTTTATTGCTTAAAAAATGCTCCCCAGCTCCCTCGGCTGTACACGTTGTTTATTGAAACTCATACTTCACAAAGGATGCTTTCCCAGACATCTCTTGCTTTTTAGAGTAAAACTCTCCCCTTTATACTAGTTACAGGCAGTGGTTTGAATCCCAAAGCTTTGGTTGGAGTTTTACACACATTTGCAGTTTTTATTGCTTAAAAATGCTTCCCAGCTCCCTCTGCTGTACACTTTTTTTATTGTAACTCATAACTTCACAAAGGATGCTTTCCCAGTAAATTCTCTTGCTTTTTAGAGTAAAACTCTACCCTTTATACTAGTTACAGGCAGTGGTTTTAATCCCAAAGCTTTGGTTCGGGTTTTACAAACATTTGCAGTTTTTATTGCTTCAAAATGCTTCCCAGCACCTGCTGTACACTTTTTTTATTTTAACTCATAACTTCACAAAGGATGCTTTCCCAGTAAATTCTCTTGCTTTTTGGAGTGAAACTCTCCCCTTTATACGAGTTACATGCAGAGGTTTTAATCCCAAAGCTTTGGTTGGATTTTTACACACATTTGCTGTTTTTATTGCTTAAAAATGCTTCCCAGCTCCCTCTGCTGTACACGTTTTTATTTTCACTCATAACTTCACAAAGGATGCTTTCCCAGTAAAGTCTCTTGCTTTTTAGAGTAGAACGCTCCCCTTTATACTATTTACAGGCCGTGGTTAAATCCCAAAGCTTTGGTTGGAGTTTTACACACATTTGCAATTTTTATTGCTTAAAAATGCTTCCCGGCGCTTGCTGTACACTTTTTTTATTTTCACTCATAACTTCACAAAGGATGATTTCCCAGTAAAGTCTCTTGCTTTTTAGAGTAGAACTCTCCCCGTTATACTAGTTACAGGCAGTGGTTTGAATCCCAAAGCTTTGGTGGGAGTTTTACTCACATTTGCAGTTTTTATTGCTGAAAAACGCTTCCCAGCGCCTGCTGTACACTCTTTTTATTTTGACTCATAACTTCCCAAAGGATGCTTTCCCAGTAAATTCTCTTGCTTTTTTGAGTAAAACTCTCCCCTTTATACTAGTTACAGGCAGTGGTTTGAATCCCAAAGCTTTGGTTGGAGTTTTACAAACATTTGCAGTTTTTTTTTGCTTAAAAATAATTCCCAGTGCCTGCTGTACACTTTTTTTATTTTGACTCATAACTTCACAAAGGATGCTTTCCCAGTAAATTATCTTGCTTTTTAGAGTAGAACTCTCCCCTTGATACTAATTACAGGCAGTGGTTTGAATCCCAAAGCTTTGGTTGGAGTTTTACACACATTTGCTGTTTTTATTGCTTAAAAATGCTTCTTAGCGCCGACTGTACAAATGTTTTATTTTGACTCAAAACTTCAAAAAGGATGATTTCCAAGTAAATTCTCTTGCATTTTAGAGTAAAACTCTCCCCTTTATACTAGTTACAGTCAGTGGTTTGAATCCCAAAGCTTTGGTTGGAGTTTTACAAACATTTGCAGTTTTTTTTTGCTTAAAAATGCTTCCCAGCACCTGCTGTACACTTTTTTTATTTTAACTCATAACTTCACAAAGGTTGCTTTCCCAGTAAATTCTCTTGCCTTTTCGAGTCAAACTCTCCCCTTTATACTAGTTACAGGCAGTGGTTTCAATCCCAAAGTTTTGGTTGGAGTTTTACACACATTTGCTGTTTTTATGACTTAAAAATGCTCCCCAGCTCCCTCTGCTGTACACTTTTTTTACTGTAACTCATAACTTCACAAAGATGCTTTCCCAGTAAATTCTCTTGCTTTTTTGAGTAAAACTCTCCCCTTTATACTAGTTACAGGCAGTGGTTTGAATCCCAAAGCTTTGGTTGGAGTTTTACACACATTTGCTGTTTTTGTAACTTAAAAATGCTTCCCAGCGCCTGCTGTACACTTTTTTTATTTTCACCTATAACTTGCTTTCCCAGTAAAGTCTCTTGCTTTTTCGCGTAAAACTCTCCCCTTTATACTAGTTACAGGCAGTGGTTTGAATCCCAAAGCTTTGGTTGGAATTTTACACACATTTGCTGTTTTTGTAACTTAAAAATGCTCCCCAGCGCCTGCTGTACACGTTTTTATTTTCACTCATAACTTCACAAAGGATGCTTTCCCAGTAAAGTCTCTTGCTTTTTAGAGTAGAACGCTCCCCTTTGTACTATTTACAGGCCGTGGTTAAATCCCAAAGCTTTGGTTGGAGTTTTACACACATTTGCAGTTTGTATTGCTTAAAAATGCTTCCCAGCTCCCTCTGCTGTACACTTTTTATATTGTAACTCATAACTTCACAAAGGATGCTTTCCCAGTAAATTCTCTTCTTTTTTAGAGTAAAACTCTCCCCTTTATACGAGTTACATGCAGTGGTTTTAATCCCAAAGCTTTGGTTGGAGTTTTACAAACATTTGCAGTTTTTATTGCTGAAACTTTTTCATTTTGACTCATAACTTCACAAAGGATGATTTCCAAGTAAATTCTCTTGCATTTTAGAGTAAAACTCTCCCCTTTATTTTAGTTACAGGCAGTGGTTTGAATCCCAAAGCTTTGGTTGGAGTTTTACACACATTTGGAGTTTTTATTGCTTAAAAATGCTCCCCAGCTCCCTCTGCTGTACACGTTGTTTATTGAAACTCATAACTTCACAAAGGATGCTTTCCCAGTACATTCTCTTGCTTTTTAGAGTAAAACTCTCCCCTTTATACTAGTTACAGGCAGTGGTTTGAATCCCAAAGCTTTGGTTGGACTTTTATACACATTTGCAGTTTTTATTGCTTAAAATGCTTTCCAGCTCCCTCTGCTGTACACGTTTTTTTTATTGTAACTCATAACTTCACAAAGGATGCTTTCACAGTAAATTCTCTTGCTTTTTAGAGTAAAACTCTCCCCTTTATACTAGTTACAGGCAGTGGTTGAATCCCAAAGCTTTGGTTGGAGTTTGACACACATTTGCTGTTTTTATTGCTTAAAAATGCTTCGCAGCGCCTGCTGTACACTTTTTTTGATTTTCACTTATAACTTGCTTTCCCAGCAAAGTCTCTTGCTTTTCGAGTAAAACTCTCCCCGTTATATTAGTTACAGGCAGTGGTTTGAATCCCAAAGCTTTGGTTGGAGTTTTACAAACATTTGCATTTTTTATTGCTGAAACTTTTTCATTTTGACTCATAACTTCACAAAGGATGCTTTCCAAGTAAATTCTCTTGCATTTCAGAGTAAAACTCTCCCCTTTATACTAGTTACAGGCAGTGGTTTGAATCCCAAAGCTTTGGTTGGAGTTTTTACACACATTTGCTGTTTTTATGACTTAAAAATGCTACCCAGCTCCCTCTGTGTAAACACTCTTTTTATGTAACTCA
>NW_026904843.1:0-4357 GCF_024500275.1 Phycodurus eques | reverse complement strand
GTGTCCTCGTGAGACAAGCAGTGATCAAGAAGCTTTTAATGCAAATGTAAATGTTTAATATAAAAGTAATTACTATGCGACTGACAGAAATCTACATGCTTGTATTCTGTGTACCAGCTTTTATTGTACGTATCTTCTTCTTGTCCATTTTGTTTCTAAAAGCCCCGTGAGTGTTGAGAATGAACACTGTTGCCAAAATACTTAAAAGGGACTAGTTAAAGGTGGTGGGAAAGAGGGCGGCTGTGGATCAGGAGAGTGAGTCGTCCAGTGACCGAAGGGTCACCGGTTCGAACCCTGGCTCCGACTGTCCGTATGTGGAAGTGTCCTTGGGCAAGACACCGAACCCTCATAATGTCGGACGACCCATAACGAAGGTCTCCTGTCCCCAAACTGCGGCTGATCTGATTTGAGCTTATCTCCATAAAAGCTCAAATATTGGGCTGATCATTATAATATTATTATTTATGATAGTTTGAAGCTGTCATGAGAAGAAATGTCTGCATATATTTTGGTGATGATTGTTGACAGTTGTGGGACATGAAGCCACTTTTCTTGGGTTCATTGCATGAGGCTTGCAAGGATGTGGCTGCTCGCCCGGCGTGCGTTGTGTCATTTTAATAATGAGCGTTCCTCATCCATCCCAATCCAATAAATTTGCGTTTTTTATTTTTTCTTAAATTGTGTCAACGCAACATTAAGAGTTCTGGACTTGAACATAATTTCGGGGTACGAGCTGTTGTTCATGTAATGCAATGATATATGACAGCAATGTAAGATATACATACCAGCTTGAACAAGGCGGTGTTTGGAAACTCAAGCAATTTCCTGAAAAGTTGTCATTTTGAAGGTGAGGGGATTCCACTAGAAGCTGCGAATATACAAAATAGACCAATGACTGCCCACTTCATAGGTATGGTACATTCCTTTTCCACACCAGCTTATGCCAGTGCTTTTCAATTTTCAATTTTTGTTGATGAAAAAGGGGTGTTCGAAAGGGAATTAGTTATTTACCAATTGCTCCAAAATGTATTGATATTATTGGAAATGAGTGCCAGTTTCATTTTCTTGAGCATGCATGCATTTTGTCCAATGTTTTAGTAAAGTCAATATCAAATCAGTGAACGATTGATTGAAATAGACTGTTTAAAAAAATGACTTTTGGTGTTAAACTGTAAGCGTGTATATGTGATCCTGAATAAAGTACACTGCTTAAAACAGTGAGGGTGACTCCATTTACTTGTACATCAAATCCATTTTACCCATTAAAAGTAATTGAAATGTCTATATCCATTGGAAAGCCTCCAAAACAAAATGCTCGCAATCTGAAAGCAAAAACTGGCCCAAGAGATGAGGCATAAGTGAAAAAACCGCAAAGCGGGCAATGCGGACGATTACAAGCAGACGGCCTCTTAGCTCCACTATCAGATAGTGACGACATGACGTCACACTCTCCTCACACTGATGATGATGATGATGATAAACAGTCGGAAGGTGATCTGACATGTCACACTGACAACAAACGATGGAAATGTTCTCAGTTGTGGGAAAACGTTTTACTTCTAAGAGTGAACGACGCATGAC
The DNA here is from genome assembly GCF_024500275.1 of Phycodurus eques. Lineage (NCBI taxonomy): Eukaryota > Metazoa > Chordata > Actinopteri > Syngnathiformes > Syngnathidae > Phycodurus > Phycodurus eques. Next base: position 2,776 of record NW_026904843.1, on the reverse strand, counting down.
AAGACACTGGTGAGAAATCTTTTTCCTGCTCAGTTTGAAATTCTCCACTAAGTATTGGGCAAAGAAACACAAGTATGCTGGTGAGAATCGCAGTGGTCAAGAAGCTATAAAGACTAGACTGTAAAGAAGCATTGACTTTTGGTGGTAAACTGTAAAGTGTATACAGTATGTGATGCATGATAAAACACGCTTCAGACAGTGACAGTAACTCAATTTGTTTGGAAATCAAATCCATTTTCCCCATTGAAAAGAATTGAAATGTCTTTCATTCATTGGAAAGCCTCCAAAGGCAAAATGCTGGCAACACAAAGCAAGAAATGGCCCAAGCGACAAGGCCTAAGTGCGAAAACCGCTCAGGTGGGGCACTGGTACGTCAAGGTAGCGCTGTACTTGGCTGACTTTGGCTCTTGGGCGGCCTCCACCCGCTCCTCCCCTGGGACGACGGTGTTCATTACTTTACTTCAGTACAAATTTGGGGTCTATCTATACTTCACTGGAATATTTATTTTTTCAGCATACTTTTTTACCTCGACTCCTTAGATTTTCAGGCAAATATGTGTACTTTCTGCTCCTAACACAAAAAGCTGCGTTCTTTTTCATTTTGGATTGTGTTGTTTCCGGCTTGTCATTGGTTATTCCCCCCACACACACATTACTTTTATACTTGAAGTCATTTTGAAACTTATATTTCACGTTTACTTGACTAAAAAGCTTGAATTGATACTAGAAATTCTTCTTTAAACCCTAATATCTACTTCTACTTGAGTAATGAACGTGAATATGTTTGACGCCTCTGGTTGTCAGTATGTGTCCACTTGTCTCGCATATTGCTGCAATCCAAAGTTACAACACGCTTCGGGTTTTTGGGAAAATGCGTTAAAAGCTCAAGGGATCCTTCTTATCAAATTCGTTTGTACAGCTGATAATGCAACAAACAACGCGTTTGCTTTCGAGACTTTATATCTGGTAAGACACACAATTTGAAATTATTGCTAAATAAAAATGCAAGATACAAAAGAGCAGAGGGAGACCCAGAAGAAGAGAGCCGATGCAGCTTCAGCACTTCTTGACATGTCAAACTGTGTGAATGTTCCTCAGTACCAGGTAAATATTGAATTCATGTTTGACATTTGAAAAGTGTACAGTGTTTTTAGGACACATTTTGAGACTGAGTGAATCTTTACAGATGAAAACCAATGAAGACATTCACTCTCATGATCTTTGCAGGAAAGAATAGCAGAACTGAATGTTGAAAAACCAACAAGTTTAAGAAGAACTTGGTAGACTTCACACAAAAATGTACATCTCGCATCCCTGCTGAAAGGAGTTTGCAGTTTAGAAGATCACCTCAAGTGACCACGAGCTGCAATTTTATACTGGGTTACCATCGAGAGCCTCTCGACGTGTGGTTGTTCTTCATTCTGTTGTTGTGTGTTGCCAACATGGAAAGTAATGACACCAAATAGCATCTATCTGTGTCACAAAGATCTACCGTAATGCATCAAAAACAACTATTTCAGATATTCTAAACCAGGGACTTTCAAAATTAGCAGAGAAACTAGCTTTCTTAATTCAGTGGCCAGTAAAAGGATTGCTTACAAAGCAATATGCCAACTGTATTCAACAATCCTACCCTAAGTGCACCAGCATGATTGACTGTTTTGAAGTATTTACAGTATTCAAATTCCTGGTCCGGGACACGATATGAACAGACGTGGTCTGACTGTAAGCATCACAATACACACACCAACCAGTGTCGTTTTATTTGCATCAAAAGCTTTTGGTGGGAGGACATCTGGCAAGGTGGTGAAACAACGGAGTGGTTATCTTGAAAAATTCCAGTGGCAGGCTGAGTTTGGGACCTGGGCCTTCAGTGACCTAATCCACCTCTTAATAACACCGTCACGTCGCAAAAATAATGGACAAAAACGCAACACATGTAGAACTATGTGTGGCATAAAAGAAGAGACAGAGGCTTTCCCCATATTTGAGGATGAATGCCATTATTACTGAAGCAAGAAACAGTTACCTTTACATTCCAATCCGTCACCTCCAAACCGCCATAGAGGTTGTCGTGTATACAACGCAATATAACAGTTCACAATCAATATTTATCTAATAACGTTTTTAGTTTTATAATTAGGGCAGGAAGCCTGTTTCCGCCAGTTAGCCTCACCAGTGATTTTTGTTGTTTTTTTTGGCTGCGAGAAGCCATTTTCTGAAAAGAAAATGCCAGTGATCTTCCATGTGGAGTGCCAACGCCACAAGTTGGAAGGAGGCGAGACAGCATTGCAGTTCTTTATGGAATAGATGTCATTATTGAAGACACAAATTGGATTCAAAAACTGTGAAATATTAGTGAAACAGTTTTTCTGGAGGGCTCTCATAGTATCCAAGTCAGCCCCCGGACCCTGAAGAGAAAGCTCCAGAAAAACCAGTTGTGGAGGACATGAAACAAGATGGATGATGCTCAAGTGGCTACAGATGGATGCACCAAAAATGTTGGACGGCCGGGGCAGCGTCAGGCAGTGCCGTGCAGGCGGGGGGGGGGCTTAAGTCAACTGAATGGACTGCTGGACTGAAGAACTGATGAGTGATTCATTCGTTGATCTTCGTTCGCGATCTGTAATACGCGACTGATTCGTTCGTGAATCACTCGTTGAAACTTCATTTGTGATCCGCTAAGGAGCGATGTACTCGTACGATGAGTGCACATGAAAAGAAGCACACATATATAAAATAAATGTAAATTAATAATAAATGTATATACGTGCCC
>NW_026904842.1:0-4379 GCF_024500275.1 Phycodurus eques | reverse complement strand
GTCCATGCGGGAAATCAGAGCTCCCTTCTGGGACTCAGATGAGACGAGCTCCATGCTGGAAGTCAAAGCCCCATGCTTAATGCCCGAGGTCCATGCGGGAAATCAGAGCTCCCTTCTGGGACTCAGATGAGACGAGCTCCATGCTGGAAGTCAAAGCCCCAGCTTAATGCCCGAGGTCCATGCGGGAAATCAGAGCTCCCTTCCGGGACTCAGATGAGACGAGCTCCATGCTGGAAGTCAGAGCTTAATGCCAGAGGTCCATGCGGGAAATCAGAGCTCCCTTCTGGGACTCAGATGAGACGAGCTCCATGCTGGAAGTCAGAGCGTAATGCCAGAGGTCCATGCGGGAAATCAGAGCTCCCTTCCGGGACTCAGATGAGACGAGCTCCATGCTGGAAGTCATAGCTTAATGCCAGAGGTCCATGCGGGAAATCAGAGCTCCCTTCCGGGACTCAGATGAGACGAGCTCCATGCTGGAAGTGAGAGCCCCATGCCTAATGCCCGAGGTCCATGCGGGAAATCAGAGCTCCCTTCTGGGACTCAGATGAGACGAGCTCCATGCTGGAAGTCAGAGCGTAATGCCAGAGGTCCATGCGGGAAATCAGAGCTCCCTTCTGGGACTCAGATGAGACGAGCTCCATGCTGGAAGTCAGCGCTCCATGCTTAATGCCCGAGGTCCATGCGGGAAATAAGAGCTCCCTTCTGGGACTCAGATGAGACGAGCTCCATGCTGGAAGTCAGAGCTTAATGCCAGAGGTCCATGCGGGAAATAAGAGCTCCCTTCTGGGACTCAGATGAGACGAGCTCCATGCTGGAAGTCAGAGCCCCATGCTTAATGCCCGAGGTCCATGCGGGAAATCAGAGCTCCCTTCCGGGACTCAGATGAGACGAGCTCCATGCTGGAAGTGAGAGCCCCATGCCTAATGCCCGAGGTCCATGCGGGAAATCAGAGCTCCCTTCTGGGACTCAGATGAGACGAGCTCCATGCAAGCCAAAGATCCCAAAATGCAGCGGCACTAAGTCCCAGCCTGGACCCCAAAACGGACCATCATGTATTCCAAAATGCAGCGGCACTCAGTCCCAAAACGGACCCGCATGGATCCCAAAATGCAGCGGCACTCAGGCCCAGCAAAGTACCAGCACGCATCCCAAAATGTCACAAAGTCGCCTATCCGGAGCTCACGCAAAGCATCTTGCACAGTCTCAGCAAAGCCCAGCATTCATCCCAAAATGTAACAAAGTAGCCTTAATGCCCGAGGTCCATGCGGGAAATCAGAGCTCCCTTCCGGGTCTCAGATGAGACGAGCTCCATGCTGGAAGTCAGCGCTCCATGCTTAATGCCCGAGGTCCATGCGGGAAATAAGAGCTCCCTTCCGGGTCTCAGATGAGACGAGCTCCATGCTGGAAGTCAGAGCTTAATGCCAGAGGTCCATGCGGGAAATAAGAGCTCCCTTCTGGGACTCAGATGAGACGAGCTCCATGCTGGAAGTCAGAGCTTAATGCCCGAGGTCCATGCGGGAAGTCAGAGCTCCCTTCTGGGACTCAGATGAGACGAGCTCCATGCTGGAAGTCAAAGCCCCATGCTTAATGCCCGAGGTCCATGCGGGAAATCAGAGCTCCCTTCCGGGACTCAGATGAGACGAGCTCCATGCTGGAAGTCAGAGCTCCATGCTTAATGCCCGAGGTCCATGCGGGAAGTCAGAGCTCCCTTCTGGGACTCAGATGAGACGAGCTCCATGCTGGAAGTCAGAGCTTAATGCCAGAGGTCCATGCGGGAAATCAGAGCTCCCTTCCAGGACTCAGATGAGACGAGCTCCATGCTGGAAGTCAGAGCGTAATGCCAGAGGTCCATGCGGGAAATCAGAGCTCCCTTCTGGGACTCAGATGAGACGAGCTCCATGCAAGCCAAAGATCCCAAAATGCAGCGGCACTAAGTCCCAGCCTGGACCCCAAAACGGACCCATCATGTATTCCAAAATGCAGCGGCACTCAGTCCCAAAACGGACCCGCATGGATCCCAAAATGCAGCGGCACTCAGTCCCAGCAAAGTACCAGCACGCATCCCAAAATGTCACAAAGTCGCCTATCCGGAGCTCACGCAAAGCATCTTGCACAGTCTCAGCAAAGCCCAGCATTCATCCCAAAATGTAACAAAGTAGCCTTAATGCCCGAGGTCCATGCGGGAAATCAGAGCTCCCTTCTGGGACTCAGATGAGACGAGCTCCATGCTGGAAGTCAAAGCCCCATGCTTAATGCCCGAGGTCCATGCGGGAAATCAGAGCTCCCTTCTGGGACTCAGATGAGACGAGCTCCATGCTGGAAGTCAAAGCCCCATGCTTAATGCCCGAGGTCCATGCGGGAAATCAGAGCTCCCTTCTGGGACTCAGATGAGACGAGCTCCATGCTGGAAGTCAGAGCGTAATGCCAGAGGTCCATGCGGGAAATCAGAGCTCCCTTCTGGGACTCAGATGAGACGAGCTCCATGCAAGCCAAAGATCCCAAAATGCAGCGGCACTCAGTCCCAAAACGGACCCGCATGGATCCCAAAATGCAGCGGCACTCAGTCCCAGCAAAGTACCAGCACGCATCCCAAAATGTCACAAAGTCGCCTATCCGGAGCTCACGCAAAGCATCTTGCACAGTCTCAGCAAAGCCCAGCATTCATCCCAAAATGTAACAAAGTAGCCTTAATGCCCGAGGTCCATGCGGGAAATCAGAGCTCCCTTCCGGGACTCAGATGAGACGAGCTCCATGCTGGAAGTGAGAGCCCCATGCCTAATGCCCGAGGTCCATGCGGGAAATCAGAGCTCCCTTCCGGGTCTCAGATGAGACGAGCTCCATGCTGGAAGTCAGCGCTTAATGCCAGAGGTCCATGCGGGAAATCAGAGCTCCCTTCTGGGACTCAGATGAGACGGAGCTCCATGCTGGAAGTCAAAGCCCCATGCTTAATGCCCGAGGTCCATGCGGGAAATCAGAGCTCCTTCTGGGACTCAGATGAGACGAGCTCCATGCTGGAAGTCAAAGCCCCATGCTTAATGCCCGAGGTCCATGCGGGAAATCAGAGCTCCCTTCTGGGACTCAGATGAGACGAGCTCCATGCTGGAAGTCAAAGCCCCATGCTTAATGCCCGAGGTCCATGCGGGAAATCAGAGCTCCCTTCTGGACTCAGATGAGACGAGCTCCATGCTGGAAGTCAGCGCTCCATGCTTAATGCCCGAGGTCCATGCGGGAAATAAGAGCTCCCTTCTGGGACTCAGATGAGACGAGCTCCATGCTGGAAGTCAGAGCTTAAATGCCAGAGGTCCATGCGGGAAATCAGAGCTCCCTTCTGGGGGACTCAGATGAGACGAGCTCCATGCTGGAAGTCAGAGCGTAATGCCAGAGGTCCATGCGGGAAATAGAGCTCCCTTCCGGGACTCAGATGAGACGAGCTCCCATGCTGGAAGTGAGAGCTTAATGCCCGAGGTCATGCGGGAAATCAGAGCTCCCTTCTGGGACTCAGATGAGGACGAGCTCCATGCTGGAAGTCAGAGCGTAATGCCAGAGGTCCATGCGGGAAATCAGAGCTCCCTTCTGGGACTCAGATGAGACGAGCTCCATGCAAGCCAAAGATCCCAAAATGCAGCGGCACTCAGTCCCAAAACGGACCCGCATGGATCCCAAAATGCAGCGGCACTCAGTCCCAGCAAAGTACCAGCACGCATCCCAAAATGTCACAAAGTCGCCTATCCGGAGCTCACGCAAAGCATCTTGCACAGTCTCAGCAAAGCCCAGCATTCATCCCAAAATGTAACAAAGTAGCCTTAATGCCCGAGGTCCATGCGGGAAATCAGAGCTCCCTTCCGGGACTCAGATGAGACGAGCTCCATGCTGGAAGTGAGAGCCCCATGCCTAATGCCCGAGGTCCATGCGGGAAATCAGAGCTCCCTTCCGGGTCTCAGATGAGACGAGCTCCATGCTGGAAGTCAGAGCTTAATGCCAGAGGTCCATGCGGGAAATAAGAGCTCCCTTCTGGGACTCAGATGAGACGAGCTCCATGCTGGAAGTCAAGCCCCATGCTTAATGCCCGAGGTCCATGCGGGAAATCAGAGCTCCCTTCTGGGACTCAGATGAGACGAGCTCCATGCTGGAAGTCAAAGCCCCATGCTTAATGCCCGAGGTCCATGCGGGAAATCAGAGCTCCCTTCTGGGACTCAGATGAGACGAGCTCCATGCTGGAAGTCAGAGCTTAATGCCAGAGGTCCATGCGGGAAATAAGAGCTCCCTTCTGGGACTCAGATGAGACGAGCTCCATGCTGGAAGTCAGAGCCCCATGCTTAATGCCCGAGGTCCATGCGGGAAATCAGAGCTCCCTTCTGGGACTCAGATGAACGAGCTCC
>NW_026904841.1:0-4381 GCF_024500275.1 Phycodurus eques | reverse complement strand
CTCGTCTCATCTGAGTCCCGGAAGGGAGCTCTGATTTCCCGCATGGACCTCTGGCATTAACGCTCTGACTTCCAGCATGGAGCTCGTCTCATCTGAGTCCCAGAAGGGAGCTCTGATTTCCCGCATGGACCTCTGGCATTAAGCTCTGACTTCCAGCATGGAGCTCGTCTCATCTGAGTCCCAGAAGGGAGCTCTTATTTCCCGCATGGACCTCGGGGCATTAAGCATGGAGCGCTGACTTCCAGCATGGAGCTCGTCTCATCTGAGTCCCAGAAGGGAGCTCTGATTTCCCGCATGGACCTCGGGCATTAAGCATGGGGCTTTGACTTCCAGCATGGAGCTCGTCTCATCTGAGTCCCAGAAGGGGAGCTCTGATTTCCCGCATGGACCTCGGGCAATTAAGCATGGGGCTTTGACTTCCAGCATGGAGCTCGTCTCATCTGAGTCCCAGAAGGGAGCTCTGATTTCCCGCATGGACCCTCGGGCATTAAGCATGGGGCTTTGACTTCCAGCATGGAGCTCGTCTCATCTGAGTCCCAGAAGGGAGCTCTGATTTCCCGCATGGACCTCTGGCATTAAGCGCTGACTTCCAGCATGGAGCTCGTCTCATCTGAGACCCGGAAGGGAGCTCTGATTTCCCGCATGGACCTCGGGCATTAGGCATGGGGCTCTCACTTCCAGCATGGAGCTCGTCTCATCTGAGTCCCGGAAGGGAGCTCTGATTTCCCGCATGGACCTCGGGCATTAAGGCTACTTTGTTACATTTTGGGATGAATGCTGGGCTTTGCTGAGACTGTGCAAGATGCTTTGCGTGAGCTCCGGATAGGCGACTTTGTGACATTTTGGGATGCGTGCTGGTACTTTGCTGGGACTGAGTGCCGCTGCATTTTGGGATCCATGCGGGTCCGTTTTGGGACTGAGTGCCGCTGCATTTTGGGATCTTTGGCTTGCATGGAGCTCGTCTCATCTGAGTCCCAGAAGGGAGCTCTGATTTCCCGCATGGACCTCTGGCATTACGCTCTGACTTCCAGCATGGAGCTCGTCTCATCTGAGTCCCAGAAGGGAGCTCTGATTTCCCGCATGGACCTCGGGCATTAAGCATGGGGCTTTGACTTCCAGCATGGAGCTCGTCTCATCTGAGTCCCAGAAGGGAGCTCTGATTTCCCGCATGGACCTCGGGCATTAAGCATGGGGCTTTGACTTCCAGCATGGAGCTCGTCTCATCTGAGTCCCAGAAGGGAGCTCTGATTTCCCGCATGGACCTCGGGCATTAAGGCTACTTTGTTACATTTTGGGATGAATGCTGGGCTTTGCTGAGACTGTGCAAGATGCTTTGCGTGAGCTCCGGATAGGCGACTTTGTGACATTTTGGGATGCGTGCTGGTACTTTGCTGGGACTGAGTGCCGCTGCATTTTGGGATCCATGCGGGTCCGTTTTGGGACTGAGTGCCGCTGCATTTTGGAATACATGATGGTCCGTTTTGGGGTCCAGGCTGGGACTTAGTGCCGCTGCATTTTGGGATCTTTGGCTTGCATGGAGCTCGTCTCATCTGAGTCCCAGAAGGGAGCTCTGATTTCCCGCATGGACCTCTGGCATTACGCTCTGACTTCCAGCATGGAGCTCGTCTCATCTGAGTCCTGGAAGGGAGCTCTGATTTCCCGCATGGACCTCTGGCATTAAGCTCTGACTTCCAGCATGGAGCTCGTCTCATCTGAGTCCCAGAAGGGAGCTCTGACTTCCCGCATGGACCTCGGGCATTAAGCATGGAGCTCTGACTTCCAGCATGGAGCTCGTCTCATCTGAGTCCCGGAAGGGAGCTCTGATTTCCCGCATGGACCTCGGGCATTAAGCATGGGGCTTTGACTTCCAGCATGGAGCTCGTCTCATCTGAGTCCCAGAAGGGAGCTCTGACTTCCCGCATGGACCTCGGGCATTAAGCTCTGACTTCCAGCATGGAGCTCGTCTCATCTGAGTCCCAGAAGGGAGCTCTTATTTCCCGCATGGACCTCTGGCATTAAGCTCTGACTTCCAGCATGGAGCTCGTCTCATCTGAGACCCGGAAGGGAGCTCTTATTTCCCGCATGGACCTCGGGCATTAAGCATGGAGCGCTGACTTCCAGCATGGAGCTCGTCTCATCTGAGACCCGGAAGGGAGCTCTGATTTCCCGCATGGACCTCGGGCATTAAGGCTACTTTGTTACATTTTGGGATGAATGCTGGGCTTTGCTGAGACTGTGCAAGATGCTTTGCGTGAGCTCCGGATAGGCGACTTTGTGACATTTTGGGATGCGTGCTGGTACTTTGCTGGGCCTGAGTGCCGCTGCATTTTGGGATCCATGCGGGTCCGTTTTGGGACTGAGTGCCGCTGCATTTTGGAATACATGATGGTCCGTTTTGGGGTCCAGGCTGGGACTTAGTGCCGCTGCATTTTGGGATCTTTGGCTTGCATGGAGCTCGTCTCATCTGAGTCCCAGAAGGGAGCTCTGATTTCCCGCATGGACCTCGGGCATTAGGCATGGGGCTCTCACTTCCAGCATGGAGCTCGTCTCATCTGAGTCCCGGAAGGGAGCTCTGATTTCCCGCATGGACCTCGGGCATTAAGCATGGGGCTCGGACTTCCAGCATGGAGCTCGTCTCATCTGAGTCCCAGAAGGGAGCTCTTATTTCCCGCATGGACCTCTGGCATTAAGCTCTGACTTCCAGCATGGAGCTCGTCTCATCTGAGTCCCAGAAGGGAGCTCTTATTTCCCGCATGGACCTCGGGCATTAAGCATGGAGCGCTGACTTCCAGCATGGAGCTCGTCTCATCTGAGTCCCAGAAGGGAGCTCTGATTTCCCGCATGGACCTCTGGCATTACGCTCTGACTTCCAGCATGGAGCTCGTCTCATCTGAGTCCCAGAAGGGAGCTCTGATTTCCCGCATGGACCTCGGGCATTAGGCATGGGGCTCTCACTTCCAGCATGGAGCTCGTCTCATCTGAGTCCCAGAAGGGAGCTCTGACTTCCCGCATGGACCTCGGGCATTAAGCATGGAGCTCTGACTTCCAGCATGGAGCTCGTCTCATCTGAGTCCCGGAAGGGAGCTCTGATTTCCCGCATGGACCTCGGGCATTAAGCATGGGGCTTTGACTTCCAGCATGGAGCTCGTCTCATCTGAGTCCCAGAAGGGAGCTCTGACTTCCCGCATGGACCTCGGGCATTAAGCTCTGACTTCCAGCATGGAGCTCGTCTCATCTGAGTCCCAGAAGGGAGCTCTTATTTCCCGCATGGACCTCTGGCATTAAGCTCTGACTTCCAGCATGGAGCTCGTCTCATCTGAGACCCGGAAGGGAGCTCTTATTTCCCGCATGGACCTCGGGCATTAAGCATGGAGCGCTGACTTCCAGCATGGAGCTCGTCTCATCTGAGACCCGGAAGGGAGCTCTGATTTCCCGCATGGACCTCGGGCATTAAGGCTACTTTGTTACATTTTGGGATGAATGCTGGGCTTTGCTGAGACTGTGCAAGATGCTTTGCGTGAGCTCCGGATAGGCGACTTTGTGACATTTTGGGATGCGTGCTGGTACTTTGCTGGGCCTGAGTGCCGCTGCATTTTGGGATCCATGCGGGTCCGTTTTGGGACTGAGTGCCGCTGCATTTTGGAATACATGATGGTCCGTTTTGGGGTCCAGGCTGGGACTTAGTGCCGCTGCATTTTGGGATCTTTGGCTTGCATGGAGCTCGTCTCATCTGAGTCCCAGAAGGGAGCTCTGATTTCCCGCATGGACCTCGGGCATTAGGCATGGGGCTCTCACTTCCAGCATGGAGCTCGTCTCATCTGAGTCCCGGAAGGGAGCTCTGATTTCCCGCATGGACCTCGGGCATTAAGCATGGGGCTCTGACTTCCAGCATGGAGCTCGTCTCATCTGAGTCCCAGAAGGGAGCTCTTATTTCCCGCATGGACCTCTGGCATTAAGCTCTGACTTCCAGCATGGAGCTCGTCTCATCTGAGTCCCAGAAGGGAGCTCTTATTTCCCGCATGGACCTCGGGCATTAAGCATGGAGCGCTGACTTCCAGCATGGAGCTCGTCTCATCTGAGTCCCAGAAGGGAGCTCTGATTTCCCGCATGGACCTCTGGCATTACGCTCTGACTTCCAGCATGGAGCTCGTCTCATCTGAGTCCCAGAAGGGAGCTCTGATTTCCCGCATGGACCTCGGGCATTAGGCATGGGGCTCTCACTTCCAGCATGGAGCTCGTCTCATCTGAGTCCCAGAAGGGAGCTCTGATTTCCCGCATGGACCTCGGGCATTAAGCATGGAGCTCTGACTTCCAGCATGGAGCTCGTCTCATCTGAGTCCCGGAAGGGAGCTCTGATTTCCCGCATGGACCTCGGGCATTA
>NW_026904840.1:0-4381 GCF_024500275.1 Phycodurus eques | reverse complement strand
ATGCCCGAGGTCCATGCGGGAAATCAGAGCTCCCTTCCGGGTCTCAGATGAGACGAGCTCCATGCAAGCCAAAGCCCCATGCTTAATGCCAGAGGTCCATGCGGGAAATTAGAGCTCCCTTCCGGGTCTCAGATGAGACGAGCTCCATGCTGGAAGTCAGAGCTTAATGCCAGAGGTCCATGCGGGAAATCAGAGCTCCCTTCCGGGTCTCAGATGAGACGAGCTCCATGCTGGAAGTCAGAGCTCCATGCTTAATGCCAGAGGTCCATGCGGGAAATCAGAGCTCCCTTCCGGGTCTCAGATGAGACGAGCTCCATGCTGGAAGTCAGAGCTCCATGCAAGCCAAAGCCCCATGCTTAATGCCAGAGGTCCATGCGGGAAATCAGAGCTCCCATCCGGGTCTCAGATGAGACGAGCTCCATGGCAAGTCAGAGCTCCATGCAAGTCAAAGCCCCATGCTTGATGCCAGAGCTCCGTGCGGGAGTCATGGATCCCAAAATGCAGCGGCACTAAGTCCCAGCCTGGACCCCAAAACGGACCATCATGTATTCCAAAATGCAGCGGCACTAAGTCCCAAAACGGCCCACCACGCATCCCAAAATGTAACAAAGTAGCCTATCCGGAGGTCACCCAGATCGGGGAAATTGTACAAGTGTTTGATTCCGCCAGTGATGCCCTAAAATGTGAATAACTATCCCGAAAACTTGCTCCATTCAAATGAATGGCGTTTCTACCAGAGGCCGTTTACGGGTGTAGTGCCGATTTCGGTCGTGCGGGGCGCTGCAGACATGTCTTCCCTTAGGGCAGAGAAGACACTCTGCCTTCACCACCACACTCGGGCCGGCATGGGGGGGGGGGGGGAGAGCGCGCAGTCCCTCCCTTCTCCCGCCCGACCCCTACCCCGACCGAATGGCACTCGTGACCCGCCCTTGGGGGGCCCCCGCCGGCCGGCCCGGCCCTGCGCCGGTGTCGGTGCGGGCGGGCGGTTCCCCCAGCCTGCGGGTTCGCATCGTCGTCGTCGTCGTCCCCGGCCTCCGAAGGCGGCGTTCGCGGGCACGCTAGGCAGGCCGGGGCTCCAAGGCGAGACCGAGACGCTCCGGTGCCCGCCGCGCCCGGTCTGCGTCAGCCGGCCACTGGCGTCTGCCGTCCGTTGGGCCTCCCGGCGAGCGCGCACCCTCTCGAAGTCGTCCCGGACGGACGAGCGCGGGCTTTAACGGCCCGCCTCTCCAGCTTCCAGCCGTCTCAGTCGCGGCGGCCGTCGAACGGCCGGTGGGGTGAGCGTTTTGGGCAGGCGGGCAGGCAAGCAGGCAGGCAGGCAGGCAGGCAGGCAGGCAGGCGCAGAGCCCTCGCCGACGCCGTTGCCACCGACGCCGCCGCCTCGGCTTGGCCGCCAACCACTGCCATCCGCCCGCAGCGTCTGGGAAAACACAAGTCTTTGGGTTCCGGGGGGAGTATGGTTAAAAAGCTGAAACTTAAAGGAATTGACGGAAGGGCACCTACCAGGAGTGGAGCCTGCGGCTTAATTTGACTCAACACGGGGGACCGGAACCGTGCCGAGCTACCAGGGGGGCGGCGGGGGCAAGTCAGAGCTCCATGAAAGTCAAAGCCCCATGCTTAATGCCCGAGGTCCATGCGGGAAATCAGAGCTCCCTTCTGGGACTCAGATGAGACGAGCTCCATGCAAGTCAAAGCCCCATGCTTAATGCCCGTGGTCCATGCGGGAAATCAGAGCTCCCTTCCGGGTCTCAGATGAGACGAGCTCCATGCAAGCCAAAGCCCCATGCTTAATGCCAGAGGTCCATGCGGGAAATCAGAGCTCCCTTCCGGGTCTCAGATGAGACGAGCTCCATGCTGGAAGTCAGAGCTCCATGCAAGGCAAAGCCCCATGCTTAATGCCAGAGGTCCATGCGGGAAATCAGAGCTCCCTTCCGGGTCTCAGATGAGACGAGCTCCATGCTGGAAGTCAGAGCTTAATGCCAGAGGTCCATGCGGGAAATCAGAGCTCCCTTCTGGGACTCAGATGAGACGAGCTCCATGCTGGAAGTCAGAGCTCCATGCTTAATGCCCGAAGTCCATGCGGGAAATCAGAGCTCCCTTCCGGGTCTCAGATGAGACGAGCTCCATGCTGGAAGTCAGAGCTTAATGCCAGAGGTCCATGCGGGAAATCAGAGCTCCCTTCCGGGTCTCAGATGAGACGAGCTCCATGCTGGAAGTCAGAGCTCCATGCTTAATGCCCGAGGTCCATGCGGGAAGTCAGAGCTCCCTTATGGGACTCAGATGAGACGAGCTCCATGCAAGCCAAAGCCCCATGCTTAATGCCCGAGGTCCATGCGGGAAATCAGAGCTCCCTTCCGGGTCTCAGATGAGACGAGCTCCATCCTGGAAGTCAGAGCTTAATGCCAGAGGTCCATGCGGGAAATCAGAGCTCCCTTCCGGGTCTCAGATGAGACGAGCTCCATGGCAAGTCAGAGCTCCATGCAAGCCAAAGCCCCATGCTTAATGCCAGAGGTCCATGCGGGAAATCAGAGCTCCCTTCCGGATCTCAGATGAGACGAGCTCCATGCTGGAAGTCAGCGCTCCATGCTTAATGCCCGAGGTCCATGCGGGAAATCAGAGCTCCCCTCCGGGTCTCAGATTAGACGAGCTCCATGCTGGAAGTCAGAGCTCCATGCTTAATGCCCGAGGTCCATGCGGGAAGTCAGAGCTCCCTTATGGGACTCAGATGAGACGAGCTCCATGCAAGCCAAAGCCCCATGCTTAATGCCCGAGGTCCATGCGGGAAATCAGAGCTCCCTTCCGGGTCTCAGATGAGACGAGCTCCATGCTGGAAGTCAGAGCTTAATGCCAGAGGTCCATGCGGGAAATCAGAGCTCCCTTCCGGGTCTCAGATGAGACGAGCTCCATGGCAAGTCAGAGCTCCATGCAAGCCAAAGCCCCATGCTTAATGCCAGAGGTCCATGCGGGAAATCAGAGCTCCCTTCCGGGTCTCAGATGAGACGAGCTCCATGCTGGAAGTCAGCGCTCCATGCTTAATGCCCGAGGTCCATGCGGGAAATCAGAGCTCCCCTCCGGGTCTCAGATGAGACGAGCTCCATGCTGGAAGTCAGAGCTCCATGCTTCATGCCAGAGGTCCATGCGGGAAATAAGAGCTCCCTTCCGGGTCTCAGATGAGACGAGCTCCATGCTGGAAGTCAGAGCTCCATGCAAGCCAAAGCCCCATGCTTAATTCCAGAGGTCCATGCGGGAAATCAGAGCTCCCTTCCGGGTCTCAGATGAGACGAGCTCCATGCTGGAAGTCAGAGCTTAATGCCAGAGGTCCATGCGGGAAATCAGAGCTCCCTTCCGGGTCTCGAAGTCGTCCCGGACGGACGAGCGCGGGCTTTAACGGCCCGCCTCTCCAGCTTCCAGCCGTCTCAGTCGCGGCGGCCGTCGACCGGCCGGTGGGGTGAGCGTTTTGGGCAGGCGGGCAGGCAAGCAGGCAGGCAGGCAGGCAGGCAGGCAGGCAGGCAGGCAGGCAGGCGCAGAGCCCTCGCCGACGCCGCCGCCGTTGCCGCCGACGCCGCCGCCGTTGCCGCCGACGCCCCCGCCTCGGCTTGGCCGCCAACCACTGCCATCCGCCCGCAGCGTCTGGGAAAACACAAGTCTTTGGGTTCCGGGGGGAGTATGGTTGAAAAGCTGAAACTTAAAGGAATTGACGGAAGGGCACCTACCAGGAGTGGAGCCTGCGGCTTAATTTGACTCAACACGGGGGACCGGAACCGTGCCGAGCTACCAGGGGGGCGGCGGGGGCAAGTCAGAGCTCCATGAAAGTCAAAGCCCCATGCTTAATGCCCGAGGTCCATGCGGGAAGTCAGAGCTCCCTTCTGGGACTCAGATGAGACGAGCTCCATGCAAGTCAAAGCCCCATGCTTAATGCCCGAGGTCCATGCGGGAAATCAGAGCTCCCTTCCGGGTCTCAGATGAGACGAGCTCCATGCAAGCCAAAGCCCCATGCTTAATCCCAGAGGTCCATGCGGGAAATTAGAGCTCCCTTCCGGGTCTCAGATGAGACGAGCTCCATGCTGGAAGTCAGAGCTTAATGCCAGAGGTCCATGCGGGAAATCAGAGCTCCCTTCCGGGTCTCAGATGAGACGAGCTCCATGCTGGAAGTCAGAGCTCCATGCTTAATGCCAGAGGTCCATGCGGGAAATCAGAGCTCCCTTCCGGGTCTCAGATGAGACGAGCTCCATGCTGGAAGTCAGAGCTCCATGCAAGCCAAAGCCCCATGCTTAATGCCAGAGGTCCATGCGGGAAATCAGAGCTCCCTTCCGGGTCTCAGATGAGACGAGCTCCATGCTGGAAGTCAGAGCTTAATGCCAGAGGTCCATGCGGGAAATCAGAG
>NW_026904839.1:0-4398 GCF_024500275.1 Phycodurus eques | reverse complement strand
TTTGGGATGCTGCTGGTACTTTGCTGGGACTGAGCTGCCGCTGCATTTTGGAGCATGCGGGTCCGTTTGGACTGGTGCCGCTGCATTTTGGAATACATGATGGTCCGTTTTAGGCTCGCTGGGACTTAGTAGTGCCGCCCCATGCATTTTGGATACTTGGCTGCCATGGAGCTCGTCTCATCTGAGTCCCAGAAGGGAGCTCTGATTTCCCGCATGGACCTCTGGCATTAAGCTGGGGCTGACTTCCAGCATGGAGCTCGTCTCATCTGAGTCCCAGAAGGGAGCTCTGATTTCCCGCATGGACCTCTGGCATTAAGCTCTGACTTCCAGCATGGAGCTCGTCTCATCTGAGTCCAGAAGGAGAGCTCTGACTTCCCGCATGGACCTCGGGCATAAGCTGGGCTGACTTCCAGCATGGAGCTCGTCTCATCTGAGTCCCGGAAGGGAGCTCTGATTTCCCGCATGGACCTCGGGCATTAAGCATGGGGCTTGACTTCCAGCATGGAGCTCGTCTCATCTGAGTCCCAGAAGGGAGCTCTTATTTCCCGCATGGACCTCTGGCATTAAGCTCTGACTTCCAGCATGGAGCTCGTCTCATCTGAGACCCGGAAGGGAGCTCTGATTTCCCGCATGGACCTCGGGCATTAAGCATGGGGCTCTGACTTCCAGCATGGAGCTCGTCTCATCTGAGTCCGGAAGGGAGCTCTGATTTCCCGCATGGACCTCGGGCATTAAGGCTACTTTGTTACATTTTGGGATGAATGCTGGGCTTTGCTGAGACTGTGCAAGATGCTTTGCGTGAGCTCCGGATAGGCGACTTTGTGACATTTTGGGATGCGTGCTGGTACTTTGCTGGGACTGAGTGCCGCTGCATTTTGGGATCCATGCGGGTCCGTTTGGGACTGAGTGCCGCTGCATTTTGGAATACATGATGGTCCGTTTTGGGGTCCAGGCTGGGACTTAGTGCCGCTGCATTTTGGGATCTTTGGCTTGCATGGAGCTCGTCTCATCTGAGTCCCGGAAGGGAGCTCTGATTTCCCGCATGGACCTCGGGCATTAGGCTCTGACTTCCAGCATGGAGCTCGTCTCATCTGAGTCCCAGAAGGGAGCTCTTATTTCCCGCATGGACCTCTGGCATTAAGCTCTGACTTCCAGCATGGAGCTCGTCTCATCTGAGTCCCAGAAGGGAGCTCTTATTTCCCGCATGGACCTCGGGCATTAAGCATGGGGCTTTGACTTCCAGCATGGAGCTCGTCTCATCTGAGTCCCGGAAGGGAGCTCTGATTCCCGCATGGACCTCGGGCATTAAGGCTACTTTGTTACATTTTGGGATGAATGCTGGGCTTTGCTGAGACTGTGCAAGATGCTTTGCGTGAGCTCCGGATAGGCGACTTTGTGACATTTTGGGATGCGTGCTGGTACTTTGCTGGGACTGAGTGCCGCTGCATTTTGCCTCTGGGATCCATGCGGGGTCAGTTAGGCATGAGTGCGCTGCATGGATCTTTGGCCTAGCATGGAGCTCCGTCTCATCTGAGTCCCAGAAAGGGAGCTCTGATTTCCCGCATGGACCTCTGGCATACGCCTTCTGACTTCAGCATGGAGGCTCGTCTCATCTGAGTCCCAGAAGGGAGCTCTGATTTCCCGCATGGACCTCGGGCATTAAGCATGGGGGCTTTGACTTCCAGCATGGAGCTCGTCTCATCTGAGTCCCAGGAAGGGAGCTCTGATTTCCCGCATGGAACCTCGGGCATTACGCTCTGACTTCCAGCATGGAGCTCGTCTCATCTGAGTCCCAGAAGGGAGCTCTTATTTCCCGCATGGACCTCTGGCATTAAGCTCTGACTTCCAGCATGGAGCTCGTCTCATCTGAGACCCGGAAGGGAGCTCTGATTTCCCGCATGGACCTCGGGCATTAGGCATGGGGCTCTCACTTCCAGCATGGAGCTCGTCTCATCTGAGTCCCGGAAGGGAGCTCTGATTTCCCGCATGGACCTCGGGCATTAAGGCTACTTTGTTACATTTTGGGATGAATGCTGGGCTTTGCTGAGACTGTGCAAGATGCTTTGCGTGAGCTCCGGATAGGCGACTTTGTGACATTTTGGGATGCGTGCTGGTACTTTGCTGGGACTGAGTGCCGCTGCATTTTGGGATCCATGCGGGTCCGTTTTGGGACTGAGTGCCGCTGCATTTTGGGATCTTTGGCTTGCATGGAGCTCGTCTCATCTGAGTCCCAGAAGGGAGCTCTGATTTCCCGCATGGACCTCTGGCATTACGCTGCTGACTTCCAGCATTGGAGCTCGTCTCATCTGAGTCCCAGAAGGGAGCTCTGATTTCCCGCATGGACCTCGGGCATTAAGCTCTCACTTCCAGCATGGAGCTCGTCTCATCTGAGTCCCGGAAGGGAGCTCTGATTTCCCGCATGGACCTCTGGCATTACGCTCTGACTTCCAGCATGGAGCTCGTCTCATCTGAGTCCCAGAAGGGAGCTCTGATTTCCCGCATGGACCTCTGGCATTAAGCTCTGACTTCCAGCATGGAGCTCGTCTCATCTGAGTCCCAGAAGGGAGCTCTTATTTCCCGCATGGACCTCGGGCATTAAGCATGGAGCGCTGACTTCCAGCATGGAGCTCGTCTCATCTGAGTCCCAGAAGGGAGCTCTGATTTCCCGCATGGACCTCGGGCATTAAGCATGGGGCTTTGACTTCAGCATGGAGCTCGTCTCATCTGAGTCCCAGAAGGGAGCTCTGATTTCCCGCATGGACCTCGGCATTAAGCATGGGGCTTTGACTTCCAGCATGGAGCTCGTCTCATCTGAGTCCCAGAAGGGAGCTCTGATTTCCCGCATGGACCTCTGGCATTAAGCATGGGCTTGACTTCCAGCATGGAGCTCGTCTCATCTGAGTCCCAGAAGGGAGCTCTGATTTCCCGCATGGACCTCTGGCATTACAGCTCTGACTTCCAGCATGGAGCTCGTCTCATCTGAGTCCCAGAAGGGAGCTCTGATTTCCCGCATGGACCTCGGGCATTAGCATGGGGCTCTGACTTCCAGCATGGAGCTCGTCTCATCTGAGTCCCAGAAGGGAGCTCTGATTTCCCGCATGGACCTCGGGCATTAAGCATGGGGCTCTGACTTCCAGCATGGAGCTCGTCTCATCTGAGTCCCAGAAGGGAGCTCTGATTTCCCGCATGGACCTCTGGCATTAAGCTCTGACTTCCAGCATGGAGCTCGTCTCATCTGAGACCCGGAAGGGAGCTCTGATTTCCCGCATGGACCTCGGGCATTAGGCATGGGGCTCTCACTTCCAGCATGGAGCTCGTCTCATCTGAGTCCCGGAAGGGAGCTCTGATTTCCCGCATGGACCTCGGGCATTAAGGCTACTTTGTTACATTTTGGGATGAATGCTGGGCTTTTGCTGAGACTGTGCAAGATGCTTTGCGTGAGCTCCGGATAGGCGACGTTGTGACATTTTTGGGAATGCGTGCTGGTACTATTGCTGGACTGAGGTTGCCGCTGCATTTTGGGATCCATGCGGGTCCGTTTTGGGACTGAGTGCCGCTGCATTTTGGGATCTTTGGCTTGCATGGAGCTCGTCTCATTCTGAGTCCCAGAATGGAGCTCTGATTTCCCGCATGGACCCTCTGGCATTACGCTCTGACTTCCAGCATGGAGCTCGTCTCATCTGAGTCCCAGAAGGGAGCTCTGATTTCCCGCATGGACCTCGGGCATTAAGCTCTCACTTCCAGCATGGAGCTCGTCTCATCTGAGTCCCGGAAGGGAGCTCTGATTTCCCGCATGGACCTCTGGCATTACGCTACTGATCCTTCCAGCATGGAGCTCGTCTCATCTGAGTCCCAGAAGGGAGCTCTGATTTCCCGCATGGACCCTCTGGCATTAAGCTCTGACTTCCAGCATGGAGCTCGTCTCTCATCTGAGTCCCAGAAGGAGCTCTTATTTCCCGCATTGGACCTCTGGCATTAAGCTGCTGACTTCCAGCATGGAGCTCGTCTCATCTGAGTCCCAGAAGGGAGCTCTGATTTCCCGCATGGACCTCGGGCATTAGCATGGGGCTCTGACTTCCAGCATGGAGCTCGTCTCATCTGAGTCCCAGAAGGGAGCTCTGATTTCCCGCATGGACCTCGGCATTAAGCTCTGACTTCCAGCATGGAGCTCGTCTCATCTGAGTCCCAGAAGGGAGCTCTGATTTCCCGCATGGACCTCGGGCATTAAGCATGGGGCTCTGACTTCCAGCATGGAGCTCGTCTCATCTGAGTCCCAGAAGGGAGCTCTTATTTCCCGCATGGACCTCTGGCATTAAGCTGCTGACTTCCAGCATGGAGCTCGTCTCATCTGAGACCAGAAGGGAGCTCTGATTTCCCGCATGGACCTCGGGCATTAAG
>NW_026904838.1:0-4409 GCF_024500275.1 Phycodurus eques | reverse complement strand
AGCTCGTCTCATCTGAGTCCAGAAGGAGCTCTGATTCCCGCATGGACCTCGGGCATTAAGCAGGAGCTCTGACTTCAGCATGGAGCTCTCGTCTCATCTGAGTCCCAGAAGGGAGCTCTGATTTCCCGCATGGACCTCGGGCATTAAGGCATGGGGCTTTGACTTCCAGCATGGAGCTCGTCTCATCTGAGTCCCAGAAGGAGCTCTGATTTCCCGCATGGACCTCGGGCATTAAGCATGGGCTTGACTTCCAGCATGGAGCTCGTCTCATCTGAGTCCAGAAGGGAGCTCTGATTTCCGCATGGACCTCTGGCATTAAGCTCTGACTTCCAGCATGGAGCTCGTCTCATCTGCAGGACCCGGAAGGAGCTCTGATTTCCGCATTAGGACTCGGGCATTAAGCATGGGCGCTGACTCCAGCCATGGAGCTCGTCTCATCTGAGTCGGAAGGGAGCGCTGATGCCCGCATGGACCTCGGCAGTAAGCATGGAGGCTTGCCTTCCATTTGGGATGGAGCTCGCTCATGCTGAGTACTGAAGCGATGCTTTGCGTGAGCTCGCATAGGCGACTTCTGTGACATTATGGGATGTCGTGCTGGTACTCTTGCTGGGCCGAGCCGATGCATTTTGGGAGCAATGCGTCCGTCGATGAGTGCCGCTGCATTTTGGAATACGAGGTGCGTATGGGGTCCAGCATGGACCTCGTGCCGCATTTAAGCATGTGGAGACTTTGGCTTGCAGCATGGAGCTCGTCTCATCTGAGTCCGGAAGGGAGCTCTTATTTCCCGCATGGACTCGGGCATTAGCATGGGCTCTGACTTCCAGCATGGAGCTCGTCTCATCTGAGTCCCAGAAGGGAGCTCTGATTTCCCGCATGGGACCTCTGGCATTAAGCTCTGACTTCCAGCATGGAGCTCGTCTCATCTGAGATCCCGGAAGGGAGCTCTGATTTCCCGCATGGACCTACGGGCATTAAGCATGGGGGCTCTCACTTCCAGCATGGAGCTCGTCTCATCTGAGTCCGGAAGGGAGCTCTGATTTCCCGCATGGACCTCGGGCATTAAGGCTACTTTGTTACATTTTGGGATGAATGCTGGGCTTTGCTGAGACTGTGCAAGATGCTTTGCGTGAGCTCGGATAGGCGACTTTGTGACATTTTGGGATGCGTGCTGGTACTTTGCTGGGACTGAGTGCCGCTGCATTTTGGGATCCATGCGGGTCCGTTTTGGGACTGAGTGCCGCTGCATTTTGGAATACATGATGGTCCGTTTTGGGGTCCAGGCTGGGACTTAGTGCCGCTGCATTTGGGATCTTTGGCTG
The DNA here is from genome assembly GCF_024500275.1 of Phycodurus eques. Lineage (NCBI taxonomy): Eukaryota > Metazoa > Chordata > Actinopteri > Syngnathiformes > Syngnathidae > Phycodurus > Phycodurus eques. The sequence continues at coordinate 3,090 of NW_026904838.1, read as the reverse complement.
CATGGAGCTCGTCTCATCTGAGTCCCAGAAGGGAGCTCTGATTTCCCGCATGGACCTCTGGCATTACGCTCTGACTTCCAGCATGGAGCTCGTCTCATCTGAGTCCAGAAGGGAGCTCTGATTTCCCGCATGGACCTCTGGCATTACAGCTCTGACTTCCAGCATGGAGCTCGTCTCATCTGAGTCCCAGAAGGGAGCTCTGATTTCCCGCATGGACCTCTGGGCATTAAGCTCTGACTTCCAGCATGGAGCTCGTCTCATCTGAGTCCCAGAAGGGAGCTCTGATTTCCCGCATGGACCTCGGGCATTAAGCATGGGGCTTTGACTTCCAGCATGGAGCTCGTCTCATCTGAGTCCCAGAAGGGAGCTCTGATTTCCCGCATGGACCTCGGGCATTAAGCTCTGACTTCCAGCATGGAGCTCGTCTCATCTGAGTCCCAGAAGGGAGCTCTTATTTCCCGCATGGACCTCTGGCATTAAGCTCTGACTTCCAGCATGGAGCTCGTCTCATCTGAGACCCGGAAGGGAGCTCTTATTTCCCGCATGGACCTCGGGCATTAAGCATGGGGCGCTGACTTCCAGCATGGAGCTCGTCTCATCTGAGACCCGGAAGGGAGCTCTGATTTCCCGCATGGACCTCGGGCATTAAGGCTACTTTGTTACATTTTGGGATGAATGCTGGGCTTTGCTGAGACTGTGCAAGATGCTTTGCGTGAGCTCCGGATAGGCGACTTTGTGACATTTTGGGATGCGTGCTGGTACTTTGCTGGGACTGAGTGCCGCTGCATTTTGGGATCCATGCGGGTCCGTTTTGGGACTGAGTGCCGCTGCATTTTGGAATACATGATGGTCCGTTTTGGGGTCCAGGCTGGGACTTAGTGCCGCTGCATTTTGGGATCTTTGGCTTGCATGGAGCTCGTCTCATCTGAGTCCCAGAAGGGAGCTCTGATTTCCCGCATGGACCTCTGGCATTACGCTCTGACTTCCAGCATGGAGCTCGTCTCATCTGAGTCCCAGAAGGGAGCTCTGATTTCCCGCATGGACCTCGGGCATTAGGCATGGGGCTCTCACTTCCAGCATGGAGCTCGTCTCATCTGAGTCCCGGAAGGGAGCTCTGATTTCCCGCATGGACCTCTGGCATTAAGCTATGACTTCCAGCATGGAGCTCGTCTCATCTGAGTCCCGGAAGGGAGCTCTGATTTCCCGCATGGACCTCGGGCATTAAGCATGGGGCTCTGACTTCCAGCATGGAGCTCGTCTCATCTGAGTCCCAGAAGGGAGCTCTGATTTCCCGCATGGACCTCTGGCATTAAGCTCTGACTTCCAGCATGGAGCTCGTCTCATCTGAGTCCCAGAAGGGAGCTCTGATTTCCCGCATGGACCTCGGGCATTAAGCATGGGGCTCTGACTTCCAGCATGGAGCTCGTCTCATCTGAGTCCCAGAAGGGAGCTCTGATTTCCCGCATGGACCTCGGGCATTAAGCATGGGGCTCTGACTTCCAGCATGGAGCTCGTCTCATCTGAGTCCCAGAAGGGAGCTCTGATTTCCCGCATGGACCTCGGGCATTAAGCTCTGACTTCCAGCATGGAGCTCGTCTCATCTGAGTCCCAGAAGGGAGCTCTGATTCCCGCATGGACCTCGGGCATTAAGCTCTGACTTCCAGCATGGAGCTCGTCTCATCTGAGTCCCAGAAGGGAGCTCTATTTCCCGCATGGACCTCGGGCATTAAGCATGGGGCTTGACTTCCAGCATGGAGCTCGTCTCATCTGAGTCCCAGAAGGGAGCTCTGATTTCCCGCATGGACCTCGGGCATTAAGCATGGGGCTGACTTCCAGCATGGAGCTCGTCTCATCTGAGTCCCAGAAGGGAGCTCTGATTTCCCGCATGGACCTCGGGCATTAGGCATGGGGCTCTCACTTCCAGCATGGAGCTCGTCTCATCTGAGTCCCGGAAGGGAGCTCTGATTTCCCGCATGGACCTCTGGCATTAAGCTCTGACTTCCAGCATGGAGCTCGTCTCATCTGAGTCCCGGAAGGGAGCTCTGATTTCCCGCATGGACCTCGGGCATTAAGCATGGGGCTTGACTTCCAGCATGGAGCTCGTCTCATCTGAGTCCCAGAAGGGAGCTCTGATTTCCCGCATGGACCTCGGGCATTAAGCATGGGGCTTGACTTCCAGCATGGAGCTCGTCTCATCTGAGTCCCAGAAGGGAGCTCTGATTTCCCGCATGGACCTCGGGCATTAAGCATGGGGCTCTGACTTCCAGCATGGAGCTCGTCTCATCTGAGTCCCAGAAGGGAGCTCTTATTTCCCGCATGGACCTCTGGCATTAAGCATGGCTTTGACTTCCAGCATGGAGCTCGTCTCATCTGAGTCCCAGAAGGGAGCTCTGATTTCCCGCATGGACCTCGGGCATTAAGGCATGGGCTCTGACTTCCAGCATGGCAGCTCGTCTCCATCTGAGTCCCAGAAGGGAAGCTCTGTATTTCCCGCCATGGACCTCGGGCATTAAGCATGGGCTATGACTTCCAGCATGGAGCTCGTCTCATCTTGAGTCCCAGAAGGGAGCTCTGATTTCCCGCATGGACCTCTGGCATTAAGCTCTACTTTCCAGCATGGAGCTCGTCTCATCTGAGTCCCAGAAGGGAGCTCTGATTTCCCGCTATGGACCTCGGGCATTAGCATGGGGCTCTCACTTCCAGCATGGAGCTCGTCTCATCTGAGTCCCGGAAGGGAGCTCTGATTTCCCGCATGGACCTCGGGCATTAAGGCTACTTTGTTACATTTTGGGATGAATGCTGGGCTTTGCTGAGACTGTGCAAGATGCTTTGCTGTGAGACTCCGGATAGGCGACTTTGTGACATTTTGGGATGCGTGCTGGTACTTTGCTGGGGACTGAGTGCCGCTGCATTTTGGGATCCATTGCGGGTCCGTTTTGGGACTGAGTGCCGCTGCATTTGGAATACATGATGGTCCGTTTTGGCGGTCCAGGCTGGGACTTAGTGCCGCTGCATTTTGGGATCTTTGGCTTGCATGGAGCTCGTCTCATCTGAGTCCCAGAAGGAGCTCTGATTTCCGCATGGACCTCT